>NC_081181.1:135779503-135934686 GCF_029867415.1 Vicia villosa | reverse complement strand
AGAACAGTGCAATTGAATAAAAAGTCATCGGGGTATTTGGTTTTTATGTTTAATTTAAATAACAACTTATGCAAAACGAAAGAGTTAAAATAGTTTGATTCAATGAAAATATGGGGACACAAGTCAGGACTGATGTATGAATCGCTCTGCAATGAAATAATCACCAATTAACAGATTAACTTTAGAAATTCTCAATACCGACACCAAACATTGATTTTCCCTAATTCCTTAGTGAAAACTTCTTGAGATTAAAACCCTCTTTCAACTCCTTAACAAGATAGTTTTACCTCAAGATTCTAAAAAGAACATAGCCCGGATAATTAGGTCGCTACACATTAATCCTTATTCCTAAGTGATTCATAGTTATAACGTTATGATTAAAAAAGCGTTGAGGTAGTTTTCCAACAAAACCTTAACCGTATATCATCACATATATTTTCCAATATAAAGAAGCAATAAGCACTTTTAATCATAAACTGAATTTCATAAAGATAATCCGCAAATTAACGGTAAATTATAGTCATTACATCACATGATTCAGGGACATCAATCCTAACAAGTTTAGAGTTTAGTTACTCATGGCAATTATCAAGATAACAATGATTAAAGATGAAAGCATTACAATTGGTTGAATCGGGGTTGATCTTCAATCGCGGATGCTCTTGAAGATTTCTTCGCTCCAAGCCCTAGTGCTGCTCAATCTCTATTTTCACGTTCTCTGACCGTCAAAAAGTGATTTTTCTTCTTTCCAAACAGTGACTAAATACCTCACAGCAAATATTCTCATACGAAAAGTCCATCATACCCCTTACTTAAGTGACAGATTTCATAAGTTAAAAATCAGAATTTTTCTGCGCACATGTCTGACACGGCCGTGTCATGGGACACCGGGTGGCCGTGTCACAGCTCTGTCTCACCAAAATTCACTTTTTCTTGTCTCGAATCATGCCCTGTATCTGCATAACTTAAAACACTACCAACACAAGATCAAAAAGCAATGGAAAAAACAACAAAAACTAGAAAAAGTAACACACCAAATTCAAATACAAAGGTAAACAAAACTAATTAAGAACTAGACTAAAACGACTTAAAATACCACCGAATGAAGTGCTTTTCCATTGATTCGAACATAGGAACAAGGTGAAATTGGTGGCCGATCACCTACTGCTGATGAATACTCCGTTATGGATTTTTGAATGATCAAGTTTGTCCTGAACACAGTTACTTGCCATGTATCCCTAACTTTTGCGTAAACTACCCCTTTCGGGTTTTAAGTTTACCGGGATTGATTATTTATTTTTTATGTCTCTAACTTTTGCCTGAATCGCCCTTTCGGGTTTTCGATTCACCGAGACGCTCTTTTTTGCCTAAGTCGCTCTTTGCGAGTTTTCAACTTAGCGAGCTGTTCTTTTAATTATTTAGGCGAAGTATTTCTTGACTGTGTCGACGTTCACAGGACGGGTGAATTCTTATCCATCCATAGACGTGAGTATTAAGGCTCCTCCTGAGAAAGCTCTCCTGATCACGTAGGGGCCGTCATAATTGAGAGTCCATTTCCCTCTTGAATCTGTGAGAAAAGATTGAATCTTTTTGAGTACAAGGTCGCCTCCTTTGATTGTGCGAGGTCGAACCTTTTTGTCGAAAGCTTTCTTCATTCTTTGTTGATATAGCTGACCGTGGCATAAAGCCGTCATGCGCTTTTCTTCGATTAAGTTCAATTCATCGAATCTGCTTTGACACCACTCGGCTTCTGTTAATTTTGCCTCCATCAAGACTCTCATTGATGGAATCTCAACCTCTATAGGTAGGACTGCTTCCATGCCATATACAAGGGAGAAAGGAGTTGCTCTAGTCGAAGTACGTACTGATGTACGGTAACCATGAAGAGCATACGGGAGCATTTCATGCCAATCTTTGTAAGTGATGACCATCTTCTGAACGATTTTCTTGATGTTTTTGTTAGCTGCTTCTACAGCTCCATTCATCTTTGGTCTGTAAGGAGATGAGTTGTGATGCTCAATCTTGAATTCTTCACAAAGCTCCTTCATCATTTTGTTATTCAAATTTGACCCATTGTCAGTGATTATCTTGCTAGGAATGTCGTAGCGACAGATGATGTGATTCTTGATAAACCTGACGACAACTTGTCTTGTAACGTTTGCATATGAAGCTGCTTCAACCCATTTGGTAAAATAATCTATAGCTACCAAGATGAAGCGATGTCCGTTGGACGCTTTTGGCTCGATCATTCCAATCATGTCGATTCCCCACATGGAGAAAGGCCAAGGGGAAGAGAGTATGTTGAGAAGAGATGGTGGCACATGAATTCTATCGGCGTAGATCTGACATTTGTGACACCTCTTTTGCGTACTAGTAGCAATCTGACTCCATCGTCAGCCAATAATATCCTGCTCTCAGTATTTTCCTTGTCATGGTATGTCCATTGGTGTGACTACCAAAGGAACCTTCTTGTATTTCTCTCATGAGTACTTCTGCTTCTTTTTTGTCAACGCATCTGAGCAGAACCATGTCGAAATTTCTCTTGTACAGAACATCTTCATTCAGAAAGAATCTTCCAGCTAACTTTCTCAAAGTCTTTCTATCTTTCTTTGACGTCCCGAGAGGGTACTCTTGTCTTTGGAGAAAGTTCTTGATGTCGTGATACCACGGTTTGTCGTCGATGATTGCTTCTACTGTGAAAACATGAGCGGGCCTATTCAGGCGCATAACATCGATCCGAGGAATGTCATTTTAATGATTTATCCTAATCATGGAAGAGAGTGTGGCTAATGCATCAGCCAAGTTATTTTCTTCGCGAGGAATGTGATGAAAATCTACCCTGTCGAAGAATGGTAACAATCTCCTCGCGTAGTCTTTGTAAGGAATTAGCCCTGGTCGGCGTGTTTCCCATTCTCCTTTGATTTGATTGATGACCAAAGCAGAATCCCCGTATACATCCAAGTGTTTAATTCTTAGATCCACGGCTTCTTCGAGACCCATGATGCAAGCTTCATATTCGGCCTCATTGTTTGTGCACTTGAAAGTTAATCTGGCAGTAAATGGAATATGGGTACCCTGAGGTGTAACAATGATTGCCCCAATTCCTCGTCCATAAGCATTGACAGCTCCGTCAAAGATTAAGCCCCACTGGGATCCTATTTCAGGTCCTTCGTCTGGTAGTGGCTCGTCGCAGTCTTTCATCTTGAGGTACATGACGTCCTCGTCCGGAAAGTCAAAACTGGTTGATTCATGACCATTGAGTGGGTGGTGAGCCAGGTGCTCAGCTAGGATACTTCCTTTCACGGCTTTCTGAGCGTGATACTCAATGTCATATTCTGATAACAACATCTGCCAACGGGCAATTCTCCCAGTTAAAGCAGGCTTCTCAAAGATGTACTTGATTGGATCCATATGAGAGATCAAACAAGTAGTATGTTGAATCATGTACTGGCGGAGACGCTTGGCAGCCCAGGCCAAAGCACAACACGTCTTCTCGAGCATGGAGTAGCGGGATTCACAGTCAGTGAATTTCTTGCTTAGGTAGTAAATGGCATGCTCTTTTCTTCTCGTTTCGTCTTGCTGTCCAAGGACACAACCCATGGAATCTTCTAAGACAGTTAAGTACATTATCAAAGGTCTTCCTTCCACTGGAGGAGACAAAATGGGTGGTTTGAGAAGATATTCTTTAATGCTGTCGAACGCTTTCTGACAATCGTCTATCCAGACGCAACTTTGATTTTTCCGTAGAAGTTTGAAAATAGGAGCGCAAGTTGCAGTCATGAGATATATGAATCTCGAGATGTAATTCAGACGTCCAAGAAATCCTCTAACTTGTTTCTCGGTTCTGGGTGAAGGCATTTCTTGAATTGCCTTGACTTTGTCTGGATCTACTTCAATTCCTCGTTTGCTGACAATGAAACCAAGGAGTTTTCCTGAGTAGACACCAAAGCTACACTTGTTGGGGTTCAGGCGAAGCTGAAACTTCCGTAAGCGTTGAAATAACTTTGTCAGATTCTGTATGTGATCTTCTTCATTTTCTGATTTGGCAATCATGTCGTCCACATAGACTTCCACTTCTTTATGCATCATGTCGTGGAAAAGCGTAGTCATGGCTCTTTGATAAGTTGCCCCTGCGTTCTTTAGTCCAAAAGGCATAACACGATAGCAGAACGTGCCCCAGGGGGTGATGAAAGTTGTTTTCTCCATGTCTTCAGGTGCCATTTTGATTTGGTTGTATCCTGAAAATCCGTCCATGAATGAGAAAACTTTGGATTTTGCTGTACTGTCTACCAACATATCAATATGTGGTAAAGGAAAATCATCCTTAGGGCTAGCTTTGTTCAAATCTCTGTAGTCGACGCACATGCGGACTTTTCCGTCTTTCTTAGGAACGGGAACAATGTTAGCTAATCACTGAGGGTATTCTGAAGTGACGAGGAAACCTGCGTTGATCTGCTTTTGAACTTCCTCTTTGATTTTCATGGCCATCTCCGGATGAGTTCTTCTCAATTTTTGCTTGACCGGAGGGCATTCTGCTTTTAATGGCAAGTGATGCTCCACTATACTGGTATCCAACCCTGGCATATCTTGATAAGACCAAGCGAAGACATCTGAGAATTCTTTGAGCAGTTGTATCAAACTCTCTCTGATCTCTGAACTAAGCGAAGCTCCAATCTTAACCTCTTTTTTGTTTCCATCGGAACCAAGGTTAATGATCTCTAGAGGCTCATTGTATGGCTGAATGGCCTCTTCCTTTTGTTGAAGTAATCATGAAATTTCCTTTGATATTTCTTCGTCTTCTTCTTCCTCTGCCTCGAATACAGGAAACCCAAAGCTTGGAGAAGTCATACGGTCGCACGTTTCAACGGGGTATTTTATGATTAATCTGCATATGTGTGATAAGTTTTATTTAGACAACGAGGGAAGACTCGGTGTATGCAGTTAATGGAATATTTTGATGTTTTTTAAGGGTGTTTTTTAGGATTACCAATTTCCGAAAAAAAGAAAAGGAAAAACTAACGACGGAACAAAATGACATTTTTATTTATTGACAGTCATTTCTTGAAACAAAGACCCTATAAAACAAAACTCTATTGCTTTGGGCAAAGCAAAAAGGGACATTTTCCTAAGAAATAGTAAAACGCAAAGCCCTATGAAACATCTCTTCACCCTGGGCTATGGTGAGAGGATAAAATAACGGTGAAAGTTCCTACTTAGGAGTGCGAACAACAGTTGAAACTTCAACAACTGTCCAATAGTGGCGAACCCCATTGTGCACTAAGTAATCTGGAACCTTAGGCTTAAGCTGGCCTGTGGTATGTCTTGATTTACCAACCACTGTCTTTGCAACACTCAGACGATCTTCTTCTACTTCAGCGGACTGAGCGGTGTGAGCATACCCATTTCCAAGTGGAGTATGTCGGTTTTTCTTTTGAGGAAACTTCCAATCTTCTGAATGGAGAGACTCGTTGTCGGAGACACTTTCGAGATCATCCTCTTCTGTATTTTGGTCTTGCTCTTCTCCCAAGATAGCATTGACTAGATATGTGAACTCTAGATCCGTAGCCTCGGAAGGTGACTTGGGGATATAATCCTCAATGATGACTTCACCAGTCGATGATGATGAATAGCAAGGGTTATATATCTTTTTTGGCTGAGAGAGGTACTCAAAATCACTGTTCCATCCGGTTGGAACAATATCTTCCAAAGAGATTCTTGAACTTTCAGGAGCGGAGTATTTCACCATGTAGTCGAATTTTCCGCTTGGTTCTCCTAATGTATCCCAAGTTTCTTCGGGGATAGGAGGAACTTCTTCTGATGAACCATGACTTCTGGTGGTGAAGCTGTTAGTAACTTCATCACTGCTTGGTTGAGTCTTACTTCCAGATCCCTTAGTCGGATAACAGCAAGGTGATTCAGACTCTGATAGGGATATGTATCCTGCTTTGTTAAGATAGGATAGCCATTCCTCTTCATCGGTATTTTCCGTACCGATGGTATTGATTGTTTGTTGAACAGGTTGAAGAAAACCTCCGCTGCGGAAAGTTTCTTGAATTGGAAGAACTACCTCAATTCCTGGAATAGTCTTTGATGATGTTGGAAAGAATCCAACTCCTGTTCTGTTCTTGTTGTTGGTAGGAATATTAATGTGCCCCCAACCACTGGTAGTGCCATCCTTTACAACTTGGATTGCATCTCTGTAGGAAGAAATAAACGTTGTTTTCTCCTTTCCTTTTTCCTTATCCAAGGAAAGTGCTTGGAATTTAGTTCCAACAACTTCTTTTGGTTCTATGTCGGAGAATGATGATAGGTTGCTGACGATCAGAGCTCGTTCTCCACATACGGTTACCAATTTGTCATTTCTTATGAACTTCAGTTTCTGATGAAGTGTTGAAGTAATTGCCCCAGCCTCATGAATCCACGGGCGACCTAGCAAACAACTGTATTGTGCTGGAATATCCATGACCTGGAAAGTGATTTTGAACGTCTGAGGTCCAATAGTTATGGGAAGATCCACTTCTCCGAAAACTGACTTTCTTGATCCATCAAATGCTTTGACGATGACATGACTTTTTCTTAGAGGGTAATCTTCGAAAGATAATCTTGACAATGTCGATTTCGGCATGACATTGAGAGAGGATCCATTGTCTATTAGGACTCCTGTGAGTACATCACCCATGCAGCCAACTGAGATGTGAAGTGGAAGATTGTGGTCTACTCCTTCTTCAGGAAGATCTTCGTCACAGAAACTCAGGTTAGTTCCGGCGGAGATGTTGGCAACGATGTTGTTGAATTGGCTTATTGTGACGCTAGGTTCTACAAAAGCTTGTTCCAAAACTTTCTGTAGAGCTTCCCTATGAGCTTCAGAACTCAATAGCAGGGAGAGAACAGAAATCCTAGACGGAGTATGTAGTAATTGATCTACAATGTTGTATTCACTCCTCTAGATTAACTTCAAGATCTCATCATTTTCTTTCGCTTGAACAGCATTGGTCGGATGATTGTCTTGCCTATGTGGTACTTCCTCCGAAGGTTTCTCCACATTTTCTGTTGTTCTGTTGAAGACTCGTCCACTTCTGGTGACTCGACTAACATCAGCAATGTTGACAACAGACGGTAATGGTATTTCCTTACCATTTTCAATGAATGTAGCATTGTACTTGTATGGTATAGCCTTGCTGGACTCATACGGTATAGGACCTGGTAAGTAGATGACTAGTGGAGCAACTGCTGTCTTCCTGCTATCATACTTAACTTGCATTGGTTCAACTTGATTAATTTGAGGAGATACGGTAAAGACTTCATCATCTTCTCTGTTGGCAAGAACAGTAATAGTATTGTCATCCATCAGCTTTTGAATGTCGTTGCGAACACGCAAACATCCTTGTGAATTTCTTCGACAAATTCTGCATCTACTGTAAGCGTGGAAATCTGTTCCAAAGTAGGCAAGTCCATTTAAAGTTTTATGGAACCTGACTACCGATCCTTCAAGATCTCCAACTTTGTAGATTTTGTATTCTCCTGGACATCCTTGAACCATGTTGATGTCATGTTCAGTTCTGACTCGGATATGTTGAATCCATCCTAAGTCCATTTGTTCTTGTAATGCAGCTTGAGCTACGGCACATCCTTGATTATTCTTTGGACAAATATCACATGTGAAGTAGTTGTGAGGTGGTACATGGCCGTACCCGGCTTGTTTAGCGTGCATCTTGACAAGATTTTCCCCTATCTGACGAATGTCGTAGATTTGAATGACGTTAGGGTGTTGATCTATCCAATTCACTGAAGCTTCTTTATGCTGCGGCAAAGGATTTGCTTGGACGTTTGGACTAGTATCTTTGAAGGATAGCATTCCGCTCTTCACTAATCGTTGGACGTCAATCTTGAAAGAGAAACAGTTCTCAATATTGTGACCTGGTGCCCCCTGATGATAGGGACAAGATTGGTCAGCCTTATACCATGGTGAGGAACTGTTTGTAGGATTTGGAGGACTTCTTGTCTGAATGAGTCCTTTTGCCAGTAATGTTGGAAACAATTCCGCATACGGCATTGGTACTGGGTCAAAGGCAGGATACCTTGGAGCCCGATTGTTGTAATTTGGAGGTCGAACCTGCTGCTGAGGTTGCTGCGACCTTTGTTGAATTTGTTGTTGCGGGACCTGAGGTTGATAAGCTGGCGCTGAGTTAACAACCGGAGTTATTGCTGCAACTTGAGGTTGAGATTTCTTCTTGATTTTGTGCAAGACATTGCTGACATCTTGATCCTTTTTCTTCTGGAAAGAACTTCCATACTTCCTTGGACCAATAGAAGATTCTGGTTCTTTGTTCAAGCGTCCTTCTCGAACTGCTTCTTCTAAACGTACACCCATGTTTACCATCTCGGTAAAGTCACTTGGTGCACTTGCAACCATTCGTCCGTAGTAAAATGGACTCAAAGTTTTGAGATAGATTTTTGTCATTTCTTTCTCTTCAAGTGGTGGACAAATTTGAGCAGCAACTTCACGCCATCTCTGAGTGTATTCCTTGAAGCTTTCTCTATCCTTTTGAGTCATGGCCCGGAGTTGATCTCTGTCGGGAGCCATATCCAGATTGTACTTATACTGTTTGACGAAGGCCTCTCCGAGGTCTCGAAAAGTACGAATCTCTGAACTGTCCAAGTTCATCTACCATTTGAGTGCAGCACCAGTCAGGCTGTCTTGAAAATAATGAATGAGCAATTGTGGATTATCAGTCTGAGTTGACATTCTTCGAGCGTAAATTACGAGGTGACTTTGTGGGCATGAATTCCCTTTGTACTTCTCGAAATCTGGTACTTTGAATTTGTGAGGAATCTTAACATTTGGAATCAGACAGAGGTCTGCAGCATTCTTTCCAAATAGATCTTGTCCTCGAAGAGTCTTGAGTTCCTTCTGCATTTGCAGAAACTGTTCCTGGAACTCGTCCAATCTTTCATACACGCCAGCATCCTCACTTGGAGCGTGATGATATACTTGTCCGCCCGGTGGAGGAAAAGTATGCATAATGGGCTGTGGAGAAGCCATGACAGCAGATCTTGGAATCTCATCATTCTGTTGTGTGAAACCCATTGCCGTTGCTCTTGGAACTTCAATTTCCAGAGGTTTGTAACCCTCCGGTGGTTACATCTCCATTGTAGCTCTTGGAACTTCAGAAACTGGGGGTATGTACCCTTCTGGAATAAAGTTATACGGCATGCCCCAAGGTCGGTTGGGTGGCATGGTATATTGAGGAATAGGAGTAGAAACAATCTCGGAAACCACAATCCTTTGTGGTTCTTCTGGCGTTGGTTGACTCTGTGCAACTACCAGGGCTTCTACCATACTATTGAGCCTTTCAATAGCACCTTTGAGAGTAGTAATCTCTTCTCTGAGTTCTCCATTCTCTTGCTCAAAGTCTTCCATTCTTTTCTTGCGACTTGAACGAGTGTTGTATGGATGAGACAGCTTGAAAGTCTTTGTTCACCTCCTTCTCCTCCTCTCTTTCTGGAGAAAGGAAAGTGACTATTAGATCCGCGACAATTCTCGTGTCAGTGCGTACGACTAAAGCGATGTATGATATGCACTTAAGTTAATATTTTTCAAGGAAACACCATAATTACGTTATGAAACATCAAACTTTTATTAATTAAGCGAAAACGCCGTTTTTTACACACTTTGAAAAAGAAATACAGAGAAACTGAGAGAAAGGACTCTAAAATTTTTACGAAGAGCCGACTTCACGTTCTAACATTTTCTTCTGTTTCTTGAGCTGAGCGTTCTCTGACGTGAGCTGATCGATGATCCAGGAAGCAGGAGGGATATGATGAGAAAGTGACGTTTGTGACACTTGTCGATCGAGCACTTCAAGTAACTCATCCTTCCTTCTTAGGATGTTATGAATCTCAACATTTTCCGTGTTGACGATTCGATACTTGTTCCTCCAAGCATTCCTTTCTTGGCATACCTTGTTTAATGCCGCTTGTAGTTTTTCAACATCGGTGGAGAAAAGGTATATTGGTTCCCTTAGGGGAATAGGTTCTTGATGCTGATATGGCATCCTGAGCTTGAATGCTCTGACGCGTACCCATTGAAGGTAAGGATCTAGGGAGATGCAAAGATGTTTTCCTAACAATCTTCTCCCTTTGCTGTGTACAAGACGCCAGGCTTGGACAATTTCCTTCTTCAGCATGTTGCCATGATCGTCGATGTTCTTGAAGAACAGACCCTCCAATTGGATGTTACTTGGTATATTTTTCATGGGATAGCCGTATTGACGACGGGCTAAAGCTGGATTGTAACTGATTCCTCCCTTAATTCCAATAAGGGGTATGTTGGGAAAACTTCCGTAACTGAAGATGATCTTGGTTTCGTCGTTGTCAGGACTACACCACTCAATGTCCGTATGAGTGAGGGACATGATTTTCTGTGACCAGTAAAGGCCATCCCTCATGTTCCAGAAAGTGCTAGACTTCGGCAGGTGCGAAACGAACCATTCATATAACAACGGTACGCAGCATGTGATTAATCCTCCTCGCTGCAGGTTTCTTGAATGCACAGAGTGATAAGCATCCGCAAGCAAGGTAGGAACTGGATTTCCAATTAAGAAGATCTTAATTGCGTTGATGTCGACGAAATTGTTAATGTTAGGGAACAAAAACAATCCGTAGATAAGCAAAGCCAAGATTTCCTCAAAAGCGCTCATATCTTGGATGCTGACGAAGTACCGAGCTTGATCAAACAGGAATTTGGAAGGCAATCCTTGAATTCCTCCTCTACTCACCATATGAGTTCTGATGTCGACTACGTTCAAAGGAGTAGTTGCAGCAATGATAATGTCGTCAGGATTCTTTTCCAAACCGGAGTACGGATCTTGCGCGTACACGGGTATTCCAATCAGACGAGAGTACTCCTCCAACGTAGGCATGAGTTGATAATCTGGAAAGGTGAAGCAGTGATACGTTGGATCGTAAAACTGTACCAAGGTGGGAAGGATCCCATCCACATTGTTGGTATTGAGCAAAGGCAGAAGTTTTCCATCCTTCTCCTTGAAAGCCTGGGGGTTGACCAGCAGTTTTCCGAGCTTTCCCAGTTCCTCGACCTGGGGAATCTTGAAGGTGTATTTCCTAGCTCTCTTTCTCCCATAATTCATGGTATAGATCCTTAAGTCCTTTCTCTGTTTCTCTCTTTCTATGAAGTTCAAAACGTTCGTTATTTAGTTTCCTTGAAAAACGAATCGAAAAAAACTCTTTTGTTTTTAGTTGTTATTAATGAATGATGCATGAATGCATGAATGCACACACAAGAGTTTTAAACAAACATGGCGTTGAAAGGTATAGTGGTCATGAAGTCAAAACGCAAACCTCGCCCCAATGGTAAACTAAGGATAAGGATTTTTGTACCTGTAGAACGGGTTCTAAGGGATCTCAGAGTTTTTGCTCAACCTTAAAGATACGTTGATTGGTATCTATAAGAGAGTTTTCTCTGAGTGTAGTATCTGCGTGACAATTACTTCCGTAATCACCGCTCTACGTCCTAACAAAAGGCTTTAAGTGGGGTTAATGTGTTTCTAGGTCCTCCTGGTACAAATCAGTCTCGGAATGCAGTGGCACAGTTAATCACAACCAGCCAGGCAAATCCCAAGAGTAGACTTGGAAACCAAGATTAGAGGGTCTTCACCGGGAAGACATCCTCCATCCTATCTTATGTTGCACTCAGATCCGGGTATAGGATTTCTCACCACAAGGGGGAATCAAGCCCTTTCCCGATACAGAATAAACAAGATAAACAAATATAAATGCAGCAAACACATGAAATGACACAGAGGTTAGGCAGGACCTCTCTTGTTTGGGGGGGAATTTGGCATCCCTAATTCCTCATTGGGGCTGGACCAGCAACAGGTCAACCATTGGCTTGGATGAAAAACCAAGGTTTTTAACACTTATATCCCCAGCAGAGTCGCCATTTTTCTGTGGTTGTCGTTTTTTTTTACCTCCCCGTTTCACTTGGGAGGACGGCACGCTAGACCCTTCACGCGAAATTTGGAAGGAGAATGCGCCCGTGGTGGGATGAACTTTATTTCAGTTCTTCCTACGATATCACACGAACTTTCTTATTGTCCTACAAGTAGGAAAGGGAAAAAAAGATCTCAACTAAACCCTAAGAGTTTGCTAAGTGTGGGGATTCACCTAGACTAGAAATTCTGGAGTCCGGGGGGTCGGTTATACATAGGGAAGTGTTTAAGCACCCTACATATCTGTAGTACTCTACAGGAACCTTCTCTGTGTCTAAATGTGTTTGTGCTGCTAATGATTATTGGGAAAGTTTCTCCTTTGTATTAGGAGAAGGAATTGAATTGAATAAAAGAAAGACAGACAGACTGACTGACTATTTTTGGTATTTTATTAGCTCGCTGAGATTCCTTGTGAACCTCATGCCTACATATCCCTAATGGAAGTCAGAGCTTAATGTAGTTCGGGGAACTAATTAATTATTAATTATTTTTGGGTGCCTTGCTTGAAGCTCAAGGTTGAAGCTTGAATTAAATCTCTGTTTACAGTAAAGAGACATGAATTTATCTTTACAGAGAGGTATTTCTACTATTCCACCACAAACATTAAAAGAGTGACAGAATAACTGAATTCATTTCATTCAAGAGGGGGACCTTACTTGTGTATGTGCAAGTATACTAGTCAAATGCCTCTTAAATGAAAGAAAGATGCTCATCCAAATTAGGGAAAGTTACCACATGTCTGGGTTTTACTGCCAGCTCATGCCTTTCAAAATCCTAAATGGGAGACTTGATTAAAATGTAATGTAATGTTTGTTTGTTTGAATGTGGTGAGATAGAGGAAAGATCTCTCTATAGAGATAAGCTATGTCTATCTACTGTATAAAAGATTTGATTTTTAACTGGCTTGTATGAGGCCCAGGCTTGAGGCTTTTTGATTGATTGATTATTATTATGACTCTGGGAGAAAACTCCACTGGGGATTATTTTACAAGGGGTTTTTATGTTCTGTACAAAGCCCAGAATTGAGGCTGACTCTACTTGGAGAGTGTTTATTTTGATGGATTTTATTCGGTGTTCTGTACAAAGCCCAGAATTGAGGCTGACTCTAGCTAGGGAAAACATCATTTTCTGCCTTGTACAAAGCCCAAGGTTGTGGCGGACTCTTAAATAAACTGAGTATGGATGACTCTAATAGGGAAAAGATCCTAGATGTTAGGAATCTTTGACACATGAAGTATGGTTTATCTGCCTTGTACAAAGCCCAAGGTTGTGGCTACCTGAATGATGAAGGACTCACTGGGGAGACTCTATTATCTGCCTTGCACAATGCCCAAGGTTGAGGCTGACTCTTAACAGGGGAGTTTTATTGTTTTGGTGCCTTGTATGAAGCCCAAGGTTGAGGCTAACTATTTTTGTTGGATTTTGACTCTACTGAAGGATTTATTTATTAAAAGACTGATTTTTTGGAAGCTAACCCTTTCCAGGGATTTTGTCTCAGCTGGAGAATTTGTCTTTTGAAAAGAATGATTTTTGGAAGCTAACCCTTTCCAGGGATTTTATTCTTTTAAACAGGTTTTTATTAATTGACTTTGGAGGCTAACCCTTTCCAGGGGTTTTGACTCTTTGGGGAAATTATCTCCTAAGAGAAATGAATCTTTGGTTTTTGAAGAAGTGTTTTTGGAGGCTAACCCTTTCCAGGGGTTTTTGACTCTTTGGGGAAATTATCTCCTAAGAGAAATGAATCTTTGGTTTTTGAAGAAGTGTTTTTGGAGGCTAACCCTTTCCAGGGGTTTTTGTTAAAATGAAAGAATGATTTGGAGGCTAACCCTTTCCAGGGGTTTTTGTTAAAATGAAAGAATGATTTGGAGGCTAACCCTTTCCAGGGGAGTTTTATTAAAATGAATGGCAGAAAGATTATCTAGTGGAGACTTCTTGTTTAAAGCCCAAGATGAAGGCTGACACTGACTGAGGGTAAGCAAACATGGATCCTAGACTCTGCTAAGGAAAATTGATGAAGATAAGGGTGACAGAGACTGTCCATGTCTCTCATTCCAAAAGGTGTACTCAATGTAAAATTTGAGACAAACTTAGCTTGTTTAAAGTCTGGTTTAAATGGGAAGAAACTCACCAGGGTATGTTAAAAGGTGACTAAAGACCTGTTCCTATGTTTATAAGAAACCTGGTGGGTCCTTGTATACAAGCTCAAGAGGAAGCTGGAAATGCTTTTAAGAAGCCTATGGGTCCTTGTACAAAGCCCAAGAGGAGGCTAATCAAGGGTCATCGAGGGTTCTTGTTATAGCACAAGAGAAAGCTATGTAGTTTTGAACTTATTTTGGCTCTAAGCAAATGGGTAAGAGGTTTCACCGGGAATAATTCCTCTTGGGTGGATGTGTCCTATTTTTTGGATTCTAAGGTTTTTGCCAAGATGTTTCACCGGGAATAATTCATCTTGGGGGTTTGAACTACAGATCTCTAATTAGGAAAGAGCCTTCACCGGGAAGACATTCTCAATCCTAGGCCATATTCCTATAATATATATATAGTTTAACTGTCCTAGGGTTTACACTCAAACGTAGTTCTAAACTAATATATGCACAGTTTATATTTGACAGTAATTTAAATAAAGACTGTAAATGGAAAGCTTGTAAAGCCTAACCTGGATGGAGTGGGGGCCTTTGAAGAAGTGTGTACAAAGCCTTAAAAATGGAGATTTGGCTCTGATCAAAAGGTGTTACAGAGCTGTTGTAACGATCCAGATAGCTTCAATGACTCCTTTGGAAGGTGTTGAGATGCCTGGCTTGGATTGAAATTGCCCAGAACTTCTTGCTCGACCCCAACTGCAACAGCTCCAAGTGAGAGGTGAAGATGATGATTCTCCACGCCCAGAAGTGTTTCAGAGGTTTGGATCACCTCTAAGTGACTCCCCTAAGGTGTTTGAATACTTAATTCCAAAGGAAGAGCTCTGGTTTGAAGAATCCGAGTCTTCTTGCCAAAGAACCTTTGAAAACCTTAAGTATGAAGAAAGAAGAGAGAAAGCAAGAATTCTGTTGCTTTGGTGTCTTTTTTGAATGAGAAAGACCCCTCTATTTATAGGCAATTGGTTCAGAGTGATTGTGCATAGTGAGCTTGCTTAGTGAAGTGAGTTTGGTTTCTTAGCCATGAAGAAAATTTGAAAAGATCCCAAATGCAATGATGCATTTTCGGGCTAGCTTCCCCAACCATTGATCTTGTATGATCTAAGGGAACATTTCTGATTCAGAGGAGAGTTCTTATTGGCTTAGAGCAAGATTCCTAGATGATTCACCATTTGCCATAAATTTAAAAATGCAATCATTACATAATCACATGCCTTTGTTTTTGGGAATCTTCTCTAATCCTTATGCAATGATGAATTTGGATGTATGGCATGCTTGCAGATGTATTAGAGGTCGTGTAGCATCACTTAGTGAAGCAAAATGCACAAAATTGCAAAGTTTCAAATTGTACATGACCTATAATTTCACTTCATGAGGCCAACTTTGAACAAGCATAACTCTTAGCTCAAAATGAATTTGGAGAAGGTTGATTATAATTTGGAAATCCCTAAACATCTACTTCAAATCATTAGTTTATGGTTCCTTCAGAATCCTTTGGCAAATTTGTGAAAAATGAGGCCAAAGTTGGAAGAAAACTAGGTTAAAAACACTTAGAAAATTTTCTAAGTGTTTATGACCTAAAACTTCAAAATTTCCAAATCTCTTAAATGATTGATCTTTTGAAAAAAGTTCCATTGTAAGATGTTGTTTTATTTTGCAAGATCTACAACTTTCATGTTGGAAGTTTTTTGAGTTGTGTAGGTGAAATTTTGAGTTCCCACAATGCCCTCAAAAACCCTAATTCCCGACTTTTTGCTCCTTGATGATTCTTCTTGAATTTCTTTGGTCAAATGACTTTAATGTCCATATATTGATGATATTGATCTTTGAATGTCATGGTTTGACCAAAAATCTTAAAAGTCAAAGGTGATCCCATACAATTGACTTTTTCCAGATAAACTGAGATTCTGGACTTTTGTGTGGAATTAAGATCTTCTCCTCAAATGAGTGATGTAAATGGGTTATATTGATGTAGTAAAGGTTCTTGAATCATGTCTTGAGTTTTGGATCCATGCCCTGATTAAAAGTCAACTATCCAGATGAATTAGGTTAAAAATCCTAATTGTCGACCAGATGAAATTGGTGACTGTAGATCTTGAATTGAGGTGTGATGTCCAGTGGATCTTATTGTATGGATCATTTGAAGATGATTGAAGTCTTTAATAGATGTCTTGGAGCTTTTTAGGGTTTCCCAAAGGTGATCCCTGATTTCAGTCCTTGATAGGCTCAAAAACCCTAGTCTGGTGACCTGAGTAAACCTATACTCAGATGACTGGGTGTCTAATCAATCAAAGGTGAATATAAAAGTGAAGCTTTTGAGTCCTATGATTGTGTTAGAGACCAATCCTTCTATTGATTGATCCTTTACCTGAGTTTTCTTGTCTTTGAACATCCTTGATTAAATGCTAGATGAAGAAGTGACTGCTCTGGGTACTTGCTTTGACCTGATGAAAATCCTGAAGATATGTCATCTCAGGGGGGTCAAAAATTAGGGTATGACAGCGGTGGTATGCTAGGTAGTGGAAGCTTCGCCACTGTCTATTTAGCCACACACACAAAACAATCTCTTAACTTTCCGTCTATCACCGCCGTCAAATCCTCCGAAAACTACACCTCACATTTTCTTCAAAAGGAGAAACACATACTAGATTGTTTAGGTTCATCTCCACATATTATCAAGTGTTTTGGTCACGATTTTACTTTTGAAAATGGCGAGGACTGTTATAATATATTTCTTGAATATGCCGCCGGTGGAACACTTTCCGATCAACTCAAGAATCACGGAGGAAAGTTTTCGGAAACTCTCATTCGCCGTTACACAAGGTCTGTTTTAGAAGGACTTAAACACATTCATGAAAACGGTTTTGTTCATTGTGACATAAAGCTAGAAAACATTCTTGTATTCGACAACGGAAATGTTAAGATTTCAGATTTTGGTCTAGCAAAGGAGACAGGTTTAGAACATGGTGAGAAGAAGTTGGAATTCAGAGGAACTCCTATATTTATGGCGCCGGAGTCGGTTAACGATAGCGTTTATGAATCTCCGGTGAATATTTGGGCTCTTGGTTGCGCCGTCGTGGAAATGATTACCGGTAAACCAGCATGGATTATGAGTAGCAAGGAAAATATGTGGTCGTTGATGATTCGTATTGGGATTGGAAAAGAATTACCGTTGATTCCAGATGAATTATCAGAAGAAGGCAAATATTTTCTTAAAAAGTGTTTTGTTAAAGATCCTTTGAAAAGATGGAGTGCTGAGATGCTATTGAAACACCCTTTTATTTCTGATGATGATGAAACTGTTTTATCTATGAAAGAGTTGTCATTACCATTAATGTCTCCAAGAACTCACTTTGATTTTATTCAATGGGCCTTTTCTACTGTGAAGACTTTACCGACGGAGAGACTCCAACAATTAGTTACATAGATTGATTAGAATCAGACAGGTGTTTTGTCCGGTGAAATTAGAATTTTGATGAATCACATTGTAATGTTTATATCATAAAAGTCATTTTTTTTAAAGTTATTTCATTTTTATAATAAAGAATATATATTTGAAAAATACTTGCATGGATACAAACCTAAATCCATATTTTTAGGAACATCCAATAACAAAGAGGATAAATCAAATTTATTTAAATTTTATTTCCTTTTTAATTGGAATAATTAGGGTGATTAGGATAATGGAGGAGAGATATAATTTTATTTTTAGTTTTTAACAAAGTATTTTCGTATATATTATTAAATGTGGTAACAAACATACGGAATAATTTCTCAGTTAGGTATTTTCGATAATGTAAACTTTAAACTTAAAACAACAATCCTTTTTTTTTTTAAGGATCTATTCATTGAAGAAGTAGTTTTAATCAAAGAGGATATTATTGAATTAGATTTAAGTCTTTATTTGGATGATGACAATAATAATAATAATAATAATAATAATAATAATAATAATAATAATAATAATAATAATAAATAATAATAATACTAAATAATAATAATAATATATAGATGATTTATATTTTTATGGCACGCAAGTTTAAGAAAATGTTAAACTGTAATTTTATTGTTGAAAAAATATATATAGTTAATTCGGGGTGGACAGGCGGTCATATAGGTTTGAATTCGGGCTCAAAAACGCAATCCAGTCCAAACCTCGGGTGCCATACCAAACCCCAATTCCGACCAAAAAAATCAGTTTGATCGGGTTATAGTTTATCGGATTCCCGGTTTGTATGCATGATTCAGTTAGATTGGATTACATGACAGTCAAATAATTGCATTATTTGACCATTCAAAAACATTCATATATTAGAAATGATATAGCAGAAAAATTCATAAATTATAATAAACATTCATGCTTCATAATTATATTAAAACTAGACATTCAATTTTGACATTGAGTTTTGTTGAAACTTAAATACTGTGTTAATATTTAAATTACAGTCATCCTTCATATAAAAATTAACATGAAAAGCCAATATAATAACACAGCTAAGGGTGGGAATAGGCCAGACCGACTAACAGGGGCCTACGGTCCAGCCTACATAGGCCTATGTCAGGCCAGGCTTTTTATATAAATAGAAAAGGCCTAGGCTTTTTTATAAGCCTATTTAACTAAAAAGGCTAGGCCACAGGCCATATAAAAAACCTTTTACGCCTATGAGACCGACCTATTTAAATAAATATAAATAATTTTATTATTAATATATTGTATTTTGTACTTTAAATTAAATTCTAAAAATAAATCTTAGTTATCTTGAAGAAATTATGAAAATAAGATGAAAATAAATCTTATGAACAATGTCATAAGTGAAGGTTCGAAAAACACAATAAGGGGGGTTGGAATGAGTTTTTGATAAAATAAAAAACTTAAGGCATGTTTGATTATCTTGGTTTGTTTGAACTCAAACTACTCCATTCCACCCGCCAAGGTGATTTTGCCTCTCTCTTACGAGGACTTAATCCATTAAATCAAACTTGATTACAACAACTTTCACAATGAAAACTGTCAAAGTCTTCTTGAGATAAACCACAATCCGGTTTCTCAAGGAACAATAAAACAAAACTTAATCTTATGTGTTTACAAAAGAGCTTCTAATAAGTTGTATCACAACTGTGATGTATAGACAATATTTAAGAACAATGTACAAAAACAATAAAAGAATGAATAGTAAATTGAGAGTTTTTCGTAATGGTTTGTGCATTAGTGTTCTCTACTTTGACTTCAGTAGTGTCTTAAATATATAGTGAAGCTTTTGAACCGTTTGAGACACACATTTTTCACTTTTGGAATGTTGAAATAATATGATTTAAGACCTTTCCAAAGATAGAGATTTTGTCCATAGAATTGATGATCCAGCCGTTAATAGAAGATCTTGAATTTAACACTTTGTAACAGAAAAGAGTATCAGAGCATTATGCATTGGTGCAAGAAGCATTTCTCTTATCAGAGCTTGATTCAGAACTTCTGCTTCTGAGAAATCACATTCAAAACCTGAGCAATCGATAACTTTACTACTTCGATCTTGGAGAGCTTGTTGTAGTTACTTTCAGAACATGATCTTCTTTAGACGGAGATCGAGTGGCAAATACTTATTGTTCTTGTAGACTTCCTTCAAAGTTATCAGAACTACTTGTTCTTATAACCTTCCTTCAAAGATTAGATCTTCTTATTCTTGTAAACCTCTCTCTTGATGAAGCCTTCTGATTCTGAGAGACTAATGTTCAGACTTTCTTCTTCATATAAGCTTCCGTCAATGCAGCCTTCTGCTACGTTTTCTGCTTTAGAACTTCTGAAACACAAATAACAATTAGGGAGCATATATGTTCTTATTAAAAATATGTGTTTGTTACCATCAAAACTATTTCAAAGATGTAGAACCAAACTTTGTTCTAACAATAAGTTCTTCCATAAGTTCTCTCAAGAAATAGTATCGCAAAATTTATGCCACTAGGTAAAATCAAATAAGTCAATGCAAACAAACATTTAATCTCATTGATCTTTTAATTTGTTAGTTTATATAAAGTAGAGTTGAATGACTTATTTACAAATGTTCAAATGAAAAGGCTTTTAAGTAGGCTAATAGGCCAATCAGGCCTTCAAAAAGGCCAGGCTCAGGCCCAAAAGATAAGCCTACGATAGGCAATAGGCCGACTTAGACTTTTAAGTAGGCTAAAAGGCCAGAAGTTATTTCTTGATCTGAATAGCTTCCTTGTGTTGTAGGGAAGCTAAATGACTGCTTCATTGCTCCTTAGGACCTCTGGAAATTGGAACTCGATTGTACCTACTAAACAAGAAAACAAAAATGGAATTTGATGTCCGATGTGTTTCACCTCCAAATGAATGATTCAAACAACTTCCATATGACACAGTGAAGGTGTTTGAATGGATATTTTAGCTAGTGAGCTTATGGAACAAAGTTTGGAATGATAAGGCCTTTGGTGAAGCTTTAACGGAGGTATGGAAGTGATTCTGAGTTTGAGGTGTTTGGTAAGTGTTTGGAGGTGATCAACAGCTTCCAAATGATGTATGGAAGATGTTAGAAAGGTTGGTTTGCACCCAGAACTTCTCTAACTAAAAAATTTCTATGGAAATGCAAATGACACAAAAAAATGGATTTTGGAATGAAGGGTGACTTTGGGATTTCTTGTGTGTTTGATCAAGGGAGTGATTCCCTCTATTTATAGGCATGAATTAGGGTTTATGGGTGAAGGAATATCAGAATTTGGCCTTCACATGTGATAGTTGTAACGCCTGTATAATTTTAATATTAATTTAATTAGAATATTGAATTAATAATTAGAATTATTAAGAATTTTATGGAAAATAATGGTTTATGGCAATTGGGCCACTGTAAGGAAATAGTAAAGAAGGGGGTGTGATATAGTAAAGTTTTTACTAACCTTAATATTATTATTTTCATAAAATAATAAAGAATTGGAGAAAAGAAAGAACGTGAAAGAACAGAAGTTTTGGGAACGAGGAACGTGAAGGAGAACTGAAGAGGAGAGACCAAGGATCAAGAATTTGGCTAAGGTAAGGGGGGACTTGTCTGATTATCATCTATTATCGGGTTAGGGGTTGATAATACTGAATAGATGTAGAATTCGGGTCGATTGAGTCATATGATAGGTTTAGGGATTGAGTCAAATTGTATGATGTTTGATCTCTATGTTTGAATCCATGATGTCTGTGTTATTATGATCTCAATTGATGCATAATTGGTGTATTATGAGGTGTATTTTGTGTTGTTTGTGCATTCCACTTCCCTAGGTTTGTACTGGTATGGATTGGGTGAGTTTGGAATGTGTAGAATGTTGTTTTCTGCAGGTTGGGGTTTCTGAAATCTCCGGTTGGCGCCGCGTGCATAGGGTTGGCGCCGCGAACAGGTGGGCAGAATGCAAAGAAGTTGTGATACGCACAGGTCGCGCCGCGTACCCGTGTTGGCGCCGCGAAGGCGTAACTTTTTCTCGTTTCGCGCCGCGTGCAGATGGTTGCGCCGCGAATAGCTTGGCAGAGAGCCAAGGATTCTTGGAATGCTCAGTTCGCGCCGCGAACTAAGATGGCGCCGCGTGCTGTTGATGTTTTGAGATATTTTTTTAAAAAGTTCAAAGATGCATAACTTTTTAACTGTTGGTCCGTTTGATGTGTCGTTTCGAGCTAAGCGAACCTTATAGAATAATATATATGATGATGATTGATTGGTTTTAGAATGATGAAAATACATGTATACTATTTCTTATTGGTGATGATGATTGGTGCAAGTACGTGTATGTTTTATATATGAAGATGATGGAATTGTGATTGAATGATGTTAATATATATGAACATACTTGAATGATGATGATGATGTTGATGATGATGATGATGGTATAAGTATGTTGTATATGTTGAATTCATTCATGTTCATTGATGATACTGTATCCATAAGGGTGTGTTGGATCAGTGAAGGGCATGATTCCCATTGTGTGGAATCTGTGCTGGCAGGGCCGTATCTTGATGATGTTGGATCGGTCATGGGTTATTTCCATTTGATGATGTTGGTACCACATGCATAGTGTCAATTCATACATATGCATAATTTGTAACATGATTGGATGTATTCCAGTGTTGTAAATGTTGATGATGTGTTGATTGTTGTTTGACTTGTTTTGAATGTCTGTTTATGAAACAATTGGGTGAATGATGCAACTGTGATGTGTTATTGCTTTATAACCTAATAACATTTGTTAATTATGATGAGACTCACCCTTACATGTTGTCATTTTCAGATTGAGGATAGCGGTTGTTCGACTCAGTGAGGATTAGCTCATGAGTCAGTTATTTTAGTAGCGTCAGGTGTCATGCTCTGATAGTTGTAACACTGGGGACGCGATGTTTAGAGTTTATGTTTGATAATTCTAGATATGTTTTGATGTTTTGAAGGATAAGTTTTAAAGATGTTAAACTTAGTCCATTTGATTTAATTTCCGCTGTGTTAATATGAAACGTTTTAATTTATGGTGATTACCTCAGTGAATGCATGACATGACTGAATGATGTTATTTATTTTGCAATTGTGGCACCCTTATTTCATGTACTCCGAATATTGTTTTATATTGCCGCGGGGTTAGTAAGGGGTGTTACAATAGTGGTATCAGAGCAGGTCGGTCCGTCCGGCCAATTGTCGAGTCAGTTGAGTTGCGCGACAGTTGTATACTGTCGGCGGTTTATCCCTTGGTACACGACATGTGAGTGAATCACTGTCGGTACTTGTTTGTTTTGTTGCAGCTGTTAGATTGAAACAAGTGGGGGAGAAGCTTTGCTTATCGGTTATGTTTCAGTTGTAAGATGATTGATTCAGTAGGCTATTGTTGGCAACAGTGCAAGCGTTGTTGGAGTTTGTTGTTTCCCGAATTTAAGGTGACTTGGAATTAAGATTTGACTGGTAATTGAATTGGAACATCTTGAAAGAAGATGATTAGAAGTATTTCGTGATTAATTGTAGGAGAGGAAAATTAGAAAGTTGCGATGTGTCAGCTCTGCTGGTGTGCTGCGAAGTTGTCAGTTGAGTAGCCTTGCCTCTCGGAAGAGGTTCAGTTACGAGTTTGCAAGGAGGATTGCTGTCGTGATGTTTCAGAAAGCGGACTTCGGCGGGGGAATGTGTCGCTTAAGTTATAAGAATGTTTGGAAGTGAAGAGATACGATGAGGGGCTGTTTGGAATGTGATCGAGTTGAAGAGAATGAGTTTTCGAGTGAGATTTTCGTAAGCAAAACGCAGGAAAATTGCTGAATAGCTGCAGAACTTCGAAAATTCATAACTGGAGTTCTGGACATCCGAATTGAGTTCCGTTTGAAGCATCGGAAAGCTAACGAGATGAACTTTGTTATAAAAATAGTTGCAGCAGCTGTAACATATTTAATTGCGATAGAATGACGTCGGAAAGAGGTGAAGTTACGGTTACTCTTGTTCTTATAACTAGACTTGTTTATCGGTACTGCACGGGATGTCAGTGTCAGTGTTGAACGGATTGAAGGAATAATTAGAAGGTTTGTTGAGAAGTAATTTTAAGAATTGGATGTACCATTTGAAGAGTTTTGGGAATACCGTATAGAGCGTCGCTGCATGATGTCGATGTTGCATTTCGGATAACGATGGAAAATTCATATCTTGGGTTCCGAGTGTCAGATTGACGTGTCGTTTGAACCTACGAAGAGGAGAGATTATGTTCTACCTTATGGGAGATTTATAAATACAATAGATTGATCCTATAAGGAGATATTGTGAAGTCGGTTAAGGAAGCGTGAAACTTGTTGAATAGGAATGCCTACTACCGTGATTGTTTGAAATAAAATTGAGCGGAACATGTTGTTGATGAGATATTCGGTAATAAAGATGGTTTGAGGGCCGATGGATTTTAGTGAGAAGTGAATACGTAGTAAAGATGGGATAAACTTTAGAACTCTTGGAATCATATTTGTGATGGCAAAGTAACGATAAGTATAAAAGAAGAATTTTAGAGGATTTCTGACACCTATTGATGTGAGGAAGACTTCGTTGAGATTCCGAGTGGAATGATATTTGGACGTGAAGGATGTCATGGAATTTGGATTAAAACCACGAGTTATGAATGTGGTCTTGGTCTTGCAGGTTAGTTGTATGGTTCAGGATTCAAAGTGTTTAGTGATCATAAGAGTTGAAGTACCTCTTTGGTGAGAAAGGGGCTTAATATGAGGCAGCAGAGATGGTTAGAGTATATTTTTTTTGGATTAAGATTTTGGTTTGATTTACTATCCTGGTAAGAAAAATGCTGAGCTATTGTGTTGCGTAGGAAGTCTTTAAATATGTCGGTGCTAATGGTGAAGGAGTTGGATTTAATTGGACAATTTAGAGACTTGAGTTGGTATGTGAAGGTGATCCTAATAGTGTTAGTCTGGGTATGCTAAGCCTGACCAGTGGTATTCTTGACGAGATTAGAGAAGGTCAGAAAGATGATGTTAAGTTGATCGATAGGTTGACTTTGAATTACCAAGGTAAAGGCAGTGAATTCAGAATCGACGGGAATAATATAATGAGGTTGAGTGATTGGATTTGTGTTTCTGATGTTTTGAGCTTCGGAAGAATATTCTAGAAGAAGGACACCGTAGTGGATTATTGAACTATGACGATGTTAATGAGTTTGGGTGCAAACTTGGAAATGGACACTATTATGTAGTAACGACGGTTTATGCTTAAATATGATTTTCAACTATCTATTAACAAATTTAGGACTTGATCACCCTAAATCTCTTGTAGATAGTAGATGGAATCATATAGATGAGATGAACTTGTTTTGTTACCTTAATGGTATAAGATGTGATGAATGCGAAGCCGTGGGAATAATCACTCACTATGTTAAGTGAATTTATGAAGAGGTGAATATGAAAGAGTGCAACATGATGGACAAATGACTTAAGACGGGTAATCAGAGTCGCACAGCGAAAGTGTGATGTGGAGTAGTGTTACGAGTACTACTCATGGGAAGTGAGGAATTAATATGTCTGGAGCTTACATAGAGAATATGTGTTGATCTATATGTTGGATTTAGAATCCAGTGGATGTAAGGATGTCGTGTCGAAGAATTATAACTCTTTTGAATAATTGCCGAGATGATGAATATGTTATTACGGTTGTACGTAGTTAACGAGTATGTATTCGGCGAAATTAAAACGAAGAATTGATACTATATGATGCTGTAATAATTTTGTGTTGCTATTAAGGTGATATTGTAGATTCCAGATATAATGAGTAATTACACTCTATGAATGACGAAGTGGATTTAATTCTTAAAAGAGAGTGGGACTCAGTTGGGCTATTTTGTAAGCAATGGTATATTGATGCTAATGAGTGTGACTATAATTACTTGTGTGTACTTGTTCCGATGGTTAGGATGTTTAAATAGAGGAAGTAAATCAGGAATTGGTTTTCGTTGGATGCGAGTAAGGATTGCTAAGTGGAAGATTAGTACCATGAATGATGAGGAATGATTCTTGAACGAATGAGTAAAGAGAGTCGGAATCGGGTGAAACTCAGAAATCTATTTGGTATAGATGATTGTGATGAGTAATCAGAGTAGTGCGGAAAAAGCGGAATGTAACGTGTTGGATAATTGCTGGTGTGACTTAAGATGAGTCAGATAATTGGAATTCAATGGTATAGGAATATGAGTATTGAGTTTCTTGAAGGAAGCGGTTGGTGAAAAGTGTAAGTATTACCTTATCACTCAAATGGAAAAGTGTGTCTGAGGATGATAAGTTCGGTAGATGGTATGCATACCTGCAGTATTGATCAGTGTGATCACACTATGGATTGTGTAATTGTATTACTCAGTGTTAAGCGTATTATATAGGTTGTACCTCAATGTTCTATTGTTGTTAACCTTTTGGAGATATAGCGAGTGATATCCTTTTGGATGGTCAAACGCGACGTAAGAACTGGGATTTGAACGTATGAAACATGTTTCCTGTTGGTTATGTCAGATGGATTTTGAGGATTGACTGATGGTAATGTTAATTGAGAGCTAGAGAGTCAGGTAAAGGACTCTTATACGAGCTGGTTACTTGAGGTATGTTTTCGAGGACGAAAACTCTTTTAGTGGGAGAGAGTTGTAACGCCCGTATAATTTTAATATTAATTTAATTAGAATATTGAATTAATAATTAGAATTATTAAGAATTTTATGGAAAATAATGGTTTATGGCAATTGGGCCACTGTAAGGAAATAGTAAAGAAAGGGGTGTAATATAGTAAAGTTTTTACTAACCTTAATATTATTATTTTCATAAAATAATAAAGGATTGGAGAAAAGAAAGAACGTGAAAGAACAGAAGTTTTGGGAACGAGGAACGTGAAGGAGAACTGAAGAGGAGAGACCAAGGATCAAGAATTTGGCTAAGGTAAGGGGGGACTTGTCTGATTATCATCTATTATCGGGTTAGGGGTTGATAATACTGAATAGATGTAGAATTCGGGTCGATTGAGTCATATGATAGGTTTAGGGATTGAGTCAAATTGTATGATGTTTGATCTCTATGTTTGAATCCATGATGTCTGTGTTATTATGATCTCAATTGATGCATAATTGGTGTATTATGAGGTGTATTTTGTGTTGTTTGTGCATTCCACTTCCCTAGGTTCGTACTGGTATGGATTGGGTGAGTTTGGAATGTGTAGAATGCTGTTTTCTGCAGGTTGGGGTTTCTGAAATCTCCGGTTGGCGCCGCGTGCATAGGGTTGGTGCCGCAAACAGGTGGGCAGAATGCCAGGAAGTTGTGATACGCACAGGTCGCGCCGCGTACCCGTGTTGGCGCCGCGAAGGCGTAACTTTTTCTCGTTTCGCGCCGCGTGCAGATGGTTGCGCCTCGAATAGCTTGGCAGAGAGCCAAGGATTCTTGGAACGCTCAGTTCGCGTCGCGAACTAAGATGGCGCCGCGTGCTGTTGATGTTTTGAGATATTTTTTTAAAAAGTTCAAAGATGCATAACTTTTTAACTGTTGGTCCGTTTGATGTGTCGTTCCGAGCTAAGCGAACCTTATAGAATAATCTATATGATGATGATTGATTGGTTTTAGAATTATAAAAATACATGTATACTATTTCTTATTGGTGATGATGATTGGTGCAAGTACGTGTATGTTTTATATATGAAGATGATGGAATTGTGATTGAATGATGTTAATATATATGAACATACTTGAATGATGATGATGATGTTGATGATGATGATGGTATAAGTATGTTGTATATGTTGCATTCATTCATGTTCATTGATGATACTGTATGCATAAGGGTGTGTTGGATCAGTGAAAGGCATGATTCCCATTGTGTGG
The DNA here is from genome assembly GCF_029867415.1 of Vicia villosa. Classification (NCBI taxonomy): domain Eukaryota; kingdom Viridiplantae; phylum Streptophyta; class Magnoliopsida; order Fabales; family Fabaceae; genus Vicia; species Vicia villosa. The sequence continues at coordinate 135,907,192 of NC_081181.1, read as the reverse complement.
AATCTGTGCTGGCAGGGCCGTATCTTGATGATGTTGGATCGGTCATGGGTTATTCCCATTTGATGATGTTGGTACCACATGCATAGTGCCAGTTCATACATATGCATAATTTATAACATGATTGGATGTATTCCAGTGTTGTAAATGTTGATGATGTGTTGATTGTTGTTTGACTTGTTTTGAATGTCTGTTTATGAAACAATTGGGTGAATGATGCAACTGTGATGTGTTATTGCTTTATAACCTTATAACATTTGTTAATTATGATGAGACTCACCCTTACATGTTGTCATTTTCAGATTGAGGATAGCGGCTGTTCGACTAGGTGAGGATTAGCTCATGAGTCAGTTATTTTAGTAGCGTCAGGTGTCATGCTCTGATAGTTGTAACACTGGGGACGCGATGTTTAGAGTTTATGTTTGATAACTCTAGCTATGTTTTGATGTTTTGAAGGATAAGTTTTAAAGATGTTAAACTTAGTCCGTTTGATTTAATTTCCGCTGTGTTAACATGAAACGCTTTAATTTATGGTGATTACCTCAGTGAATGCATGACATGACTGAATGATGTTATTTATTTTGCAATTGTGGCACCCTTACTTCATGTACTCTGAATATTGTTTTATATTGCCGCGGGGTTAGTAAGGGGTGTTACAATAGTTGTACCCGCATTGGGGACGGTAACAAATATTGTTCCGCAGGAATAATACTCTTATACTATTTCTAACTAACATAATTAGTGTTAGATATCAAATATATGTTACATTATTTTATCAGGATTTACAATGTAAAATATTGTTTATCAATTAAAATGATTATTTTAAGGTAATACTAAGATGCGTTTTAAGGGCATAAGTTAAGAGGTAAATATAATTTTTTTTAAAATTGTATAATGATTTTACTAAAAAATTATAATTATTATTTATAATTGTTTTTTTTAATTCAAATTTTTCATTTGTATATTTCTTAATATATTTTAGGGCATCTGTTAGTATGACTTTTTTTTATTGATTTCCAATCTCAAACGTGTGTATATGATTAAATATATATATTGTACTTTGAATAATAAGGATAATAATATTTAGGAAATTAGTTTAGAAGATAGATCCTAATTAATTGCAAAATTAATAAATCATTTTTTTATATTGATTATCAATGTATAATTGGGAATTATATTTTGAGAAAGGAGTGTAGTAACTCAGTTCAGAAGATAAATTTTTTATTTAGAATATAGATCCTAATTAATAGTAGAATAATAACTAACAGTACTTGCTATTAAATAATTAATACTTATTAATAAATATTATATAATTAAATTTGGTTTGATGATGGAAATATTTAAATTTATATCTTATCCTAGAGAAGTTGGTACCTCACATATTTAAGGGTTTAGGTTTTGTAATATAACATACATCTTTCCTCATAGTAACACAAACATGACAAACATGGATTGGGTTCGCGGTGGTACGCTAGGTAGTGGAAGCTTCGCCACTGTCTATTTAGCCACACACACAAAACAATCTCTTAACTTTCCGTCTATCACCGCCGTCAAATCCTCCGAAAACTACACCTCACATTTTCTTCAAAAGGAGAAACACATACTAGATTGTTTAGGTTCATCTCCACATATTATCAAGTGTTTTGGTCACGATTTTACTTTTGAAAATGGCGAAGACTGTTATAATATATTTCTTGAATATGCCGCCAGTGGAACACTTTCCGATCAACTAAAGAATCACGGAGGAAAGTTTTCGGAAACTCTCATTCGCCGTTACACAAGGTCTGTTTTAGAAGGACTTAAACACATTCATGAAAACGGTTTTGTTCATTGTGTCATAAAGCTAGAAAACATTCTTGTATTCGACAACGGAAATGTTAAGATTTCAGATTTTGGTCTAGCAAAGGAGACAGGTTTAGAACATGGTGAGAAGAAGTTGGAATTCAGAGGAACTCCTATATTTATGGCGCCGGAGTCGGTTAACGATAGCGTTTATGAATCTCCGGTGGATATTTGGGCTCTTGGTTGCGCCGTCGTGGAAATGATTACCGGTAAACCGGCATGGATTATGAGTAGCAAGGAAAATATGTGGTCGTTGATGATTCGTATTGGGATTGGAAAAGAATTACCGTTGATTCAAGATGAATTATCAGAAGAAGGCAAAGATTTTCTTAAAAAGTGTTTTGTTAAAGATCCTATGAAAAGATGGAGTGCTGAGATGCTATTGAAACACCCTTTTATTTCTGATGATGATGAAACTGTTTTATCTATGAAAGAGTTGTCATTGCCATTAATGTCTCCAAGAACTCACTTTGATTTTATTCAATGGGCCTTTTCTACTGTGAAGACTTTACCGACGGAGAGACTCCAACAATTAGTTACATAGATTGATTAGAATCAGACTGGTGTTTTGTCCGGTCAAATTAGAATTTTGATGAATCACATTGTAATGTTTATATCACATGATGTTAATTAATTCTTTTTGATGAAATGAATGAAATTTGTTTTAATATATTTGAATTTGTTCTATTTTGTAATATTTTTTTGAGTATCGAAATGAATGAAAGTTTTTGCAATATTTTGAAATGATAAAGTTAAACTATGATACTCGCTAAATCAAAATTTTCTGTTTCTGTTACTACATTGCTAAACCAACAATAAAAAAGTATAGTGTCAAATAAAGCTAAATCAGTATCCATCATGCCAAACACGAATGGGTAACAAATACAAGGATCAAGGTCTTAAACAATTGTAGTTCTAGGCATGATAATTTTTAACTTATTTAAGGTAAATTTAACAATTTCTTAATAATTTTTTTAATGTTATAATGATGTAAATTAAGTTAAGTTACAGATTCATATGTTTGTTGTGGTGATAGAGTGCTTGAAGATTTTTTAATGATTGCATCAAATTCAAATTTTAAGTGTAGTTATTGAGCTTGTTTGAAGGATTCAAAAATATTCTTAAGAATAAGTTATTTGAAAATAAATATATGGAAATTTATTTTTTTAAAAAGGTGGTTAATATATAATTTGACATTTTAACTAAAATTGATAATTATAACTTCAAGAAAATTCCAGAAAAAAAAAACTAACTTAAAAAAAAATTATATAAATTTTATGAGAATAAACATTTTTGCCTTCTTACATTATAATAAAATCATAAAAGTCATTTTTTTAAAGTTATTTCATTTTTATAATAAAGAATATATATTTGAAAAATACTTGCATGTATACAAACCTAAATCCATATTTTTAGGAACAACCAATAACAAAGAGGATAAATCAAATTTATTTAAATTTTATTTCCTTTTTAATTGGAATAATTAGGGTGATTATGATAATGGAGGAGAGAAATAATTTTAGTTTTAGTTTTTAACAAAGTATTTTCCTATATATTTTTAAATGTGGTAACAAATATACGGAATAATTTCTCAGCAAGGTATTTTCGATAATGTAAACTTTAAACTTAAAACAACAATCCTTTTTTTTTTAAGGACCTATTCATTGAAGAAGTAGTTTTAATCAAAGAGGATATTATTGAATTAGATTTAAGTCTTTATTTGGATGATAATAATAATAATAATAATAATAATAATAGTAATAATAATAATAATAAATAATAATAATAATAATAATACTAAATAATAATAATAATAATAATAATAATAATATATAGATGATTTATATTTTTATGGCACGCAAATTTAATAAAATGTTAAACTGTAATTTTATTGTTGAAAAAATATATATAGTTAATTAGGGGTGGACAGGCGGTCATATAGGTTTGAATTCGGGCTCAAAAACGCAATTCAGTCCAAACCTCGGGTGCCATACCAAACCCCAATTCCGACCAAAAAAATTAGTTTGATCGGGTTATAGTTTATCGGATTCCCGGTTTGTATGCATGATTCAGTTAGATCGGATTACATGACAGTCAAATAATTGCATTATTTGACCATTCAAAAACATTCATATATTAGAAATGATATAGCAGAAAAATTTATAAATTATAATAAACATTCATGCTTCATAATTATATTAAAACTAGACATTCAATTTTGACATTCAGTTTTGTTGAAACTTAAATACTGTGTTAATATTTAAATTACAGTCATCCTTCATATAAAAATTAACATGAAAAGCCAATATAATAACACAGCTAAGGGTGGGAATAGGCCAGACCGACTAACAGGGGCCTACGATCCAGCCTACATAGGCCTATGTCAGGCCAGGCTTTTTATATAAATAGAAAAGGCCTAGGCTTTTTTATAAGCCTATTTAACTAAAAAGGCTAGGCCACAGGCCATATAAAAAACCTTTTACGCCTATGAGACCGACCTATTTAAATAAATATAAATAATTTTATTATTATTATATTGTATTTTGTACTTTAAATTAAATTCTAAAAATAAATCTTAGTTATCTTGAAGAAATTATGAAAATAAGATGAAAATAAATCTTATGAACAATGTCATAAGTGAAGGTTCCAAAAACACAATAAGGGGGGTTGGATTGAGTTTTTGATAAAATAAAAAACTTAAGGCATGTTTGATTATCCTGGTTTGTTTGAACTCAAACTACTCCATTCCACCCGCCAAGGTGATTTTGCCTCTCTCTTACGAGGACTTAATCCATTAAATCAAACTTGATTACAACAACTTTCACAATGACAACTGTCAAAGTCTTCTTGAGATAAACCACAATCCGGTTTATCAAGGAACAATAAAACAAAACTTAATCTTATGTGTTTACAAAAGAGCTTCTAATAAGTTGTATCACAACTGTGATGTATACACAATATTTAAGAACAATGTACAAAAACAATAAAAAAATGAATAGTAAATTGAGAGTTTTTCGTAATGGTTTGTGCATTAGTGTTCTCTACTTTGACTTCAGTAGTGTCTTAAATATATAGTGAAGCTTTTGAACCGTTTGAGAGACACATTTTTCACTTTTGGAATGTTGAAATAATATGATTTAAGACCTTTCCAAAGATAGAGATTTTGTCCATAGAATTGATGATCCAGCCGTTAATAGAAGATCTTGAATTTAACACTTTGTATCAGAAAAGAGTATCAGAGCATTGTGCATTGGTGCAAGAAGCATTTCTCTTATCAGAGCTTGATTCAGAACTTCTGCTTCTGAGAAATCACATTCAAAACCTGAGCAATCGATAACTTTACTACTTCGATCTTGGAGAGCTTGTTGTAGTTACTTTCAAAACATGATCTTCTTTAGACGGAGATCAAGTGGCAAATACTTATTGTTCTTGTAGACTTCCTTTAAAGTTATCAGAACTACTTGTTCTTATAACCTTCCTTTAGAGATTAGATCTTCTTATTCTTGTAAACCTCTCTCTTGATGAAGCCTTCTGATTTTGAGAGACTAATGTTCAGACTTTCTTCTTCTTATAAGCTTCCCTCAATGCAGCCTTCTGCTACGTTTTCTGCTTTAGAACTTCTGAAACACAAATAACAATTAGGGAGCATATATGTTCTTATTAAAAATATGTGTTTGTTATCATCAAAACTATTTCAAAGATGTAGAACCAAACTTTGTTCTAACAATAAGTTCTTCCATAAGTTCTCTCAAAGAAATAGTATCGCAAAATTTATGCCACTAGGTAAAATCAAATAAGTCAATGCAAACAAAAATTTAATCTCATTGATCTTTTAATTTGTTAGTTTATATAAAGTAGAGTTGAATGACTTATTTACAAATTTTCAAATGAAATAGGCTTTTAAGTAGGCTAATAGGCCAATCAGGCCTTCCAAAAGGCCAGGCTCAGGCCAAAAAGATAAGCCTACGATAGTCAACAGGCCATACTTAGACTTTTAAGTAGGCTAAAAGGCCAGAAGTTATTTCTTGATCTGAATAGCTTCCTTGTGTTGTAGGGAAGCTAAATGAATGCTTCATTGCTCCTTAGGACCTCTGGAAATTGGAACTCGATTGTACATACAAAACAAGAAAATAAAAATGGAATTTGATGTCCCATGTGTTTCACCTCCAAATGAATGATTCAAACAACTTCCAAATGACATAGTGAAGGTGTTTGAATGGATATTTTGGCTAGTGAGCTTATGGAACAAAGTTTGGAATGATAAGGCCTTTGGTGAAGCTTTAACGGAGGTATGGAAGTGATTCTGAGTTTGAGGTGTTTGGTAAGTGTTTCGAGGTGATCAACAGCTTCCAAATGATGTATGGAAGATGTTAGAAAGGTTGGTTTGCACCCAGAACTTCTCTAACTAAAAATTTCTATGGAAATGCAAATGACAAAAAAAAAATGGATTTTGGAATGAAGAGTGACTTTGGGATTTCTTGTGTGTTTGATCAAGGAATTAGGATTTGTGGGTGAAGGAATATCAGAATTTGGCCTTCACATGTGATAGTTGTACCCGCATTGGGGACGGTAACAAATATTGTTCCGCAAGAATAATACTCTTATACTATTTCTAACTAACATAATTAGTGTTAGATATCAAATATATGTTACATTATTTTATCAGGATTTACAACGTAAAATATTGTTTATCAATTAAAATGATTATTTTAAGGTAATACTAAGATGCGTTTTAAGGGCATAAGTTAAGAGGTAAATATAATTTTTTTAAAAATTGTATAATGATTTTACTAAAAAATTATAATATTATTTATAATTGTTTTTTTTTAATTCGAATTTTTTATTTGTATATTTCTTAATATATTTTAGGGCATCCGTTAGTATGACTTTTTTTTTATTGATTTCCAATCTCAAACGTGTGTATATGATTAAATATATATATATATATATATATATATATATATATATATATATATATATATATATATATATATATATATATATATTATTGTACTTTGAATAATAAGGATAATAATATTTAGGAAATTAGTTTAGAAGAGAGATCCTAATTAATTGCAAAATTAATAAATCATTTTTTTATATTGATTATCAATGTATAATTGGGAATTATATTTCGAGAAAGGAGTGTAGTAACTCAGTTTAGAAGATAAATTTTTTATTTAAAATATAGATCCTAATTAATAGTAGAATATTAACTAAGAGTACTTGTTATTAAATAATTAATACTTAAATAATTAAATTTGGTTTGATGATGGAAATATTTAAATTTATATCTAATCCTAGAGAAGTTGGTACCTAAGTTGGTACCTCAGATATTTAAGGGTTTAGGTTTTGAAATATAACATACATCTTTCCTCATAGTAACACAAACATGACAAACATGGATTGGGTTCGCGGTGGTATGCTAGGTAGTGGAAGCTTCGCCACTGTCTATTTAGCCACACACACAAAACAATCTCTTAACTTTCCGTCTATCACCGCCGTCAAATCCTCCGAAAACTACACCTCACATTTTCTTCAAAAGGAGAAACACATACTAGATTGTTTAGGTTCATCTCCACATATTATCAAGTGTTTTGGTCACGATTTTACTTTTGAAAATGGCGAAGACTGTTATAATATATTTCTTGAATATGCCGCCGGTGGAACACTTTCCGATCAACTCAAGAATCACGGAGGAAAGTTTTCGGGAACTCTCTTTCGCCGTTACACAAGGTCTGTTTTAGAAGGACTTAAACACATTCATGAAAACGGTTTTGTTCATTGTGACATAAAGCTAGAAAATATTCTTGTATTCGACAACGGAAATGTTAAGATTTCAGATTTCGGTCTAGCAAAGGAGAAAGGTTTAGAACATGGTGAGAAGAAGTTGGAATTCAGAGGAACTCCTATATTTATGGCGCCGGAGTCGGTTAACGATAGTGTTTATGAATCTCCGGTGGATATTTGGGCTCTTGGTTGCGCCGTCGTGGAAATGATTACCGGTAAACCAGCATGGATTATGAGTAGCAAGGAAAATATGTGGTCGTTGATGATTCGTATTGGGATTGGAAAAGAATTACCGTTGATTCCAGATGAATTATCAGAAGAAGGCAAAGATTTTCTTAAAAAGTGTTTTGTTAAAGATCCTATGAAAAGATGGAGTGCTGAGATGCTATTCAAACACCCTTTTATTTCTGATGATGATGAAACTGTTTTATCTATGAAAGAGTTGTCATTGCCATTAATGTCTCCAAGAACTCACTTTGATTTTATTCAATGGGCCTTTTCTACTGTGAAGACTTTACCGACGGAGAGACTCCAACAATTAGTTACATAGATTGATTAGAATCAGACTGGTGTTTTGTCCGGTCAAATTAGAATTTTGATGAATCACATTGTAATGTTTATATCACATGATGTTAATTAATTCTTTTTGATGAAATGAATGAAAGTTGTTTTAATATATTTGAATTTGTTCTATTTTGTAATATTTTTTTGAGTATCGAAATGAATGAAAGTTTTTGCAATATTCTGAAATGATAAAGTTAAACTATGATACTCGCTAAATGAAAATTTTCTGTTTCTGTTACTACATTGCTAAACCAACAATAAAAAAGTATAGTGTCAAATAAAGCTAAATCAGTATCCATCATGCCAAACACGAATGGGTAACAAATACAAGGATCAAGGTCTTAAACAATTGTAGTTCTAGGCATGTATAATTTTTAACTTATTTAACGTAAATTTAACAATTTCTTAATAATTTTTTTAATGTTATAATGATGTAAATTAAGTTAAGTTACAGATTCATATGTTTGTTGTGGTGATAGAGTGCTTGAAGATTTTTTAATGATTGCATCAAATTCAAATTTTAAGTGTAGTTATTGAGCTTGTTTGAAGGATTCAAAAATATTCTTAAGAATAAGTTATTTGAAAATAAATATATGGAAATTTATTTTTTTAAAAAGGTGTTGAATATATAATTTGACATTTTAACTAAAATTGATAATTATAACTTCAAGAAAATTCCAAAAAAAAAAAACAAACTTTAAAAAAAATTATATAAATTTTATGAGAATAAACATTTTTGCCTTCTTACATTATAATAAAATCATAAAAGTCATTTTTTTTAAAGTTATTTCATTTTTATAATAAAGAATATATATTTGAAAAATACTTGCATGGATACAAACCTAAATCCATAAATTTAGGAACAACCAATAACAAAGAGGATAAATCAAATTTATTTAAATTTTATTTCTTTTTTAATAGGAATAATTATGGTGATTAGGATAATGGAGGAGAGAAATAATTTTATTTTTAGTTTTTAACAAAGTATTTTCCTATATATTTTTAAATTTTATTTCTTTTTTAATAGGAATAATTATGGTGATTAGGATAATGGAGGAGAGAAATAATTTTATTTTTAGTTTTTAACAAAGTATTTTCCTATATATTTTTAAACTTAAAACAATAATCCTTTTTTTTAAGGATCTGTTCATTGAAGAAGTAGTTTTAATCTAAGAGGATATTATTGAATTAAATTTAAGTCTTTATTTGGATAATATTAATAATAATAATAATATTAATAAATAATAAATAATAATAATACTAAATAATAATAATAATAATAATATAGATTATTTATATTTTTATGGCACGCAAGTTTAAGAAAACGTTAAACTGAAGTTTTATTGTTGAAAAAATATATATAGTTAATTAGGGGTGGACAGGCGGTCAGATAGGTTTGAATTCGGGCTCAAAAACGCAATCCAGTCCAAACCTCGGGTGCCATACCAAACCCCAATTCCGACCAAAAAAATCAGTTTGATCGGATTATAGTTTATCGGATTCCCGGTTTGTATGCATGATTCAGTTAGATCGGATTACATGACAGTCAAATAATTGCATTATTTGACCATTCAAAAACATTCATATATTAGAAATGATATAGCAGAAAAATTTATAAATTATAATAAACATTCATGCTTCATAATTATATTAAAATTAGACATTCAATTTTGACATTCAGTTTTTTTGAAACTTAAATACTGTGTTAATATTTAAATTACAGTCATCATTCATATAAAAATTAAGATGAAAAGCCAATATAATAACACAACTAAGGGTAGGAATAGGCCAGACCGACTAACAGGGGCCTACGGTCCAGCCTACATAAGCCTATGTCAGGCCAGGCTTTTTATATAAATAGAAAAGGCCTAGGCTTTTGTATAAGCCTATCTATAATATAAGAAAGGAAATTGTTCTGGTTAATACATTATTACCCCTTCTTAATTATCTGCCACTACACATAATTAAGGGCAAATTGAGTCTAAATCAACTAAATGTCAGATAATTAGTTGTTTTTGGTTACATTAGAATGCTTGTTTGGAATAAAACTAGCTGCAAATGTTTTTTTAAATATTATAATATTTTAACAAAGTTTCATTTCACCCAAACCTTCCTATATGCAAAAGCTTTTTAGATGCTGCTACTGCTATATGACATAAAGTTCTGCTGCTTCAAAATATATCTTCCCAATGCATACTTTTGTTGCTTCATTCTTTTTCTTTCCCCTTTTTTTCTCTTTCTCGATTTACTTCTCTTTCTCATTCTCACCTTTATTCATTTTCTTCTTCTTATTCTCTTTCTTTCTTATTTATTTCACTCATCCTTCTTCTATCTATATTTTAATTTGTTGTCTTCAAATAAATTTGGGAATACATTTCAGATTAGGGTTTTTATAAATTTATTTATTTTCTTCTTCAACTTTCATTTTTAACCAATATCTTATTTTACCATTTTTAACTTTTTTTTGCTTATTCTATTGCAGGTTATAAATTTGTCTTTCCCCTTGATATGATGCTTTCATTAGGTATGTTTTGTTCTACTTAATCACTATATATTTCTTTTATATGTTTATCTTGGTGATATTTTTCTTTGACAAGTCATTGAATTCGTTGTGTTCTCTTCTTTTTGGTTGGTTTAATATTTTACATAAATGTGTGAATCAAAATCCTAAGAAAAAAATTCTACAGATCTGGAGAAAGTTATATTTGGAGAAAAGCGATGTAAATATGGAGAATCAAATCGGAAGAAAATCCTTTTGTTTGATTTCTGTCATTTGTATTAAATATCCATTCTACTTCTTTTTCATAAATCTCTTTTTTACTCTACCATCCTAAGAATTTTCTAAAGAAATTTGTGTTTTAAACACAACACATGAACATTAGGTTTATTTAAATAAATTTGTGTTAAGTATACACACGTAAATAAAATGTTTTGTTTTTATTTTCAGGTAATCTTGCTTTGAAAATAAAAAAGATGGAAGTGTAAGAAAAATGTAAGAACTACAAAATCAAGTAGCAATGAATAAAAATAAAAGATTGTTTTTATATTTATTTTGTATATACTTAAGATTTTATTTTTTTTGTGTTTACTAACTTGGAGATCTTTGAAATAATTTGATAATTTTACTTATTTATCCTGCATGAACACAATCATTTCTACTGGGTTTTAATTTTTATGAATTATTAATATTTGACTTTCATATTTGATTTCAATTGAAGCTCTAAGGAGTACATTCATGGAGTAGTATTGAGATTTAGATAAGGTGGTTTATATCTCATTATCTATTTCATTAATTTTTGTGTCTCTAATTTTTTTTTGGGTAATTAAAAATGTCAAATTTCTCATCTAATTATCTGATACAATTTATAATTGTTTTGTGCAGCTTGATATTGAAATTGTAACTCATAATTAAATAATTTTACATTTAATATTCATATTCAAATCTACAAAAATATTGTGGACAAACCTTTGAATGTGCATAATTATGAAGATATAGAGTAATTTACATTGTATAATTTTTTTGCCATTGACCTGACTAATATGTAGAGAGATTAATGGGAGCTTGAACCATAATGATATATGTGTAGTTGAAGAGTCTGACCTGTGTTGGAAGAAGTTTGAAGTATATAAATATGAGCTTATTTATCCTACTCTGGTTTTTGTTCAAATTATATGTACATATTGTTATATTATTGGAGTTGTTTGCATTTATGATGTTACTCTTCTTATCCCACAATGTTCTGTTATTGTGATAGAAGATCTTTAAAGGACGAAATGGAAGAGAAACAAAAAAAAAAGAAGAGGATAAGTTGTAACCAAACTATATTCATTTGAATATATCAACCACTATTTAAAAATCAATCCTTTTTTCTCTCTTCTATTTTATGCAAATATATACTTAGTCTATATTTTTTTGTTTTAGTTTATTTCCTCTCATTTTTTTATTTATGGTGCCTGATATATACAAAGAATTAATAATATTGTATTGTAAAAGTATAAATTATTATGGTTTATGTCAGCTTTTCTAGCTTGTAGCGTACACATTACTTTCATCATTAATATCACATCAACTTGCATAAAAAAAATACAATAAACATACAATTTATATATAATTTATATTAGGTCATAATTCTAAAAATCAATTTGAAAAATTGAACATTAATTGGAAATAGAAATTAAAGATAAACTAAATATCATTAATGATCTTTTTTAATACAATTCATTATTTATAATTTAATTACATTTATTTATTTCTTTCTTTCTACCAAATAATTAAGAACGTTATTTATAAAATAATAACTATTGTCGCGTTAAACTTTAAAATTGATAACTATTTATATATTTTATTTTTCAACAAAAATAATAATTAAAATAAATAGAAAAAGTATATATTTCAAATTATGAACAACAACCTAAATATTGAAATGCATTCGATTTCTGGTATGCTGAAATGCATTTAATTGTGCTCGGACATAGTTTGAAACAGCCTAAAGTTTTTCAGCATATTTTGAAACATTTAATGTTACTATAATTTTTTATACGGGCATAGTTTGAATATATAGGCTTTTGCAACCTCATTGAAACAAGTTTTTTATTATATTATTTCTGGTATGCTGAAATGCATTTAATGCATAGTGACTAATATCCACCATATCTCCATTCTCTGGTATCTCTCATCATTGCTTTTGATTTTTTATTTTTTTTCAATCCACTTTCTTCAACAAACCAAACCCATTTTCTGAAACAAACATATCTATGGATATATCTTCTCTCAACAATTTAATTAAGGGTCATGCTAACATGTGCCCTTAGGGCACATGTTAAGGATACTATAATTAGAAAAAGTTAAATATAATTAAGTGCAATAAAGTCATATTTAAAGTTTCAATATATTGAATGCACAAGTTCCAAAATAAAATTTCTATAAATATCTCATTAACGTGTGCCCTTGGGGCACATGTTAGCTTTTCCCTTTAATTAATTAATGTTATTAATTAAAATTTATGCAATTAAAATAAAAATTTATTTCTTGTCTAAGTGATTTTTGTTTTTGTTTTAAAAACTGAAAAAGTTTAATTTTAATATTTTTTGTTACATATATTTTTATAAATGTAAAAAAATAAATTATTGATATAAATATTTTTTATAAACGGGAAACAATTTACTATTGGTACAATTATTTTTATAAATGAGAAAAAGTGTATTGTTGATATAAATATTTTTATAAACGAAAAATGTATTATTGAACAAATATTTATTAACACAGGAAAAAACGTATTGTTGATATAAATATTTTTATAATCGGAAAAAAGTCTATTTTTAATATAAATATTTTTTAAATGAAAAATAGTATATTGTTGATACGAATATAAACGAAAAAGTGTATTGTTAACACAATATTTTTTTATAAACGGGAAAAAATGTTTTGTTGATAAAAATATTTTTATAAAGTGGAAAAAATTATTGTTGATACAAATATTTTTGAAATTGAATAACAAAATATTTGAAAGTAGTGATGTAATATTTAATGCTATATTCACTTTTTTTTTCACTTTTTTCTAACATTGAATATCAACTCTCTCTTATGTCACCTCAATAAAAAGGAATAACTTACAAATCCAACTTTACTACGGGAAAAATGAAACCACTGACCTAAACATGTAGTCAGGGCCGGCCCTGTGCATGTGCAGGAAGTGCTACAGCACAGGGCCCCAGATTTTAGGGGCCCCAAAATTTTAAAAGGTCCAATTTTTTTTCCATAAATATTAATTGAAATAAATAAAATGTTATGATAAAAATTCAATAAATCAGAAAATGCTATAATAAAAACTCAATACATACACAAATTGAGATAGATCAAAATTCAAAATAATTTTAATTAAATATATTATTGATTAATACATAAATATAATTTTTAGGTGTTTTTTTAATTATTATAATTGTATTTATATTTTAAATTTGGGCCCATTTTCAAAATTAGAACGGGGCCTCTACGTTAATTGGGCCGGCCCTGCATGTAGTGAGTCAATAAAATTTTATTGTTTATTTTCTTATATCGTAGAAATTATATAAAACGGGAAAAATTAAATAACTGATTCAAATATTGATATCGTTTACATTTCATCTTCTAAATAAATAAACAATAAATAATTTTTTTTTTGATTTAACAATTTAATTTTTCTTTCATTTCATTTTTATTATATATTGAAAACAAATGCGCGTACCATACCAGTACCCGTGCGAATGCACGGGTATCCCGCTAATTTAACTAAAAAGGCTAGGCCACAGGCCATATAAAAAACCTTTTACGCCTATGAGACCGACCTATTTAAATAAATATAAATAATTTTATTATTATTATTATATTGTATTTTGTACTTTAAATTAAATTATAAAAATAAATCTTAGTTATCTTGAAGAAATTATGAAAATAAGATAAAAATAAATCTTTTGAATAATGTCATAAGTGACGGTTCGAAAAACAAAATAAGGGGGGTTGGATTGAGTTTTTGATAAAATAAAAAACTTAAGGCATGTTTGATTATCCTGGTTCGTTTGAACTCAAACTACTCCAGTCCACCCGCCAAGGTGATATTGCCTCTCTCTTACGAGGACTTAATCCATTAAATCAAACTTGATTACAACAACTTTCACAATGACAACCGTCAAAGTGTTCTTGAGATAAACCACAATCCGGTTTCTCAAGGAACAATAAAACAAAACTTAATCTTATGTGTTAACAAAAGAGCTTCTAATAAGTTGTATCACAACTGTGATGTATACACAATATTTAAGAACAATGCACAAAAACAATAAAAGAATGAATAGTAAATTGAGAGTTTTTCGTAATGGTTTCTGCATTAGTGTTCTCTACTTTGACTTCAGTAGTGTCTTAAATATATAGTGAAGCTTTTGAACCGTTTGAGGGACACATTTTTCACTTTTGGAATGTTGAAATAATATGATTTAAGACCTTTCCAAAGATAGAGATTTTGTCCATAGAATTGATGATCCAGCCATTAATAGAAGAACTTGAATTTAACACTTTGTAACAGAAAAGAGTATCAGAGCATTGTGCATTGGTGCAAGAAGCGTTTCTCTTATCAGAGCTTGATATAGAACTTCTGCTTCTGAGAAATCACATTCAAAACCTGAGCAATCGATAACTTTACTACTTCGATCTTGGAGAGCTTGTTGTAGTTACTTTCAGAACATGATCTTCTTTAGACGGAGATCAAGTGGCAAATACTTATTTTTCTTGTAGACTTCCTTCAAAGTTATCAGAACTACTTGTTCTTATAACCTTCCTTCAGAGATTAGATCTTCTTATTCTTGTAAACCTCTCGCTTGATGAAGTCTTCTGATTCTGAGAGACTAATGTTCAGACTTTCTTCTTCTTATAAGCTTCCCTCAATGCAGCCTTCTGCTATGTTTTCTGCTTCAGAACTTCTGAAACACAAATAACCGATTAGGGAGCATATATGTTCTTATAAAAAATATGTGTTTGTTATCATCAAAACTATTTCAAAGATGTAGAACCATACTTTGTTCTAACAATAAGTTCTTCCATAAATTCTCTCAAACAAATAGTATCATAAAATTTATGCTTCTAGATAAAATCAAATAAGTCAATACAAACAAACATTTAATCTCATTGATCTTTTGATTTTTTAGTTTATATAAAGTAGAGTTGAATGACTTATTTACAAATGTTCAAATGAAATAGGCTTTTAAGTAGGCTAATAGGCCAATCAGGCCTTCAAAAAGGTCAGGCTCAGGCCAAAAAGATAAGCCTACGATAGGCTATAGGCCAGACTTTTAAGTAGGCTAAAAGGCCAGAAGTTCTTTCTTGATCTGAATAGCTTCCTTGTGTCGTAGGGAAGCTAAATGAATGCTTCATTGCTACTTAGGACCTCTAGAAATTGGAATTCGATTGTACCTACAAAACAAGAAAATAAAAATGGAATTTGATGTCCCAGGTGTTAGACATCCAAATGAATGATTCAAACAACTTCCATATTACATAGTGAAGGTGTTTGAATGGATATTTTGGCTAGTGAGCTTATGGAACAAAGTTTGGAATGACAAGGTCTTTGGTGAAGCTTTAACGGAGGTATGGAAGTGATTCTGAGTTTGAGGTGTTTGGTAAGTGTTTGGAGGTGATCAACAGCTTCCAAATGATGTATGGAAGATGTTAGAAAGGTTGGTTTGCACCCAGAACTTCTCTAACTAAAAGTTTCTATGGAAATGCAAATGACACGAAAAAATGGATTTTGGAATGAAGAGTGACTTTGGGATTTCTTGTGTGTTTGATCAAGGGAGTGATACCCTCTATTTATAGGCATGAATTAGGGTTTGTGGGTGAAGGAATATCAGAATTTGGCCTTCACATGTGATAGTTGTACCCGCATTTGGGACGGTAACAAATATTGTTCCGCAGGAATAATACTCTTATACTATTTCTAACTAACATAATTAGTGTTAGATATCAAATATATGTTACATTATTTTATCTGTTTATCAATTAAAATGATTATTTTAAGGTAATACTAAGATGCGTTTTAAGGGCATAAGTTAAGAGGTAAATATAATTTTTTTTTAAAATTGTATAATGATTTTACTAAAAAATTATAATTATTATTTATAATTGTTTTTTTTTAATTCAAATTTTTTATTTGTATATTTTTTAATATATTTTAGGGCATCCGTTAGTATGACTTTTTTTTATTGATTTCCAATCTCAAAGGTGTGTATATAATTATATATATATATATATATATATATATATATATATATATATTGTACTTTGAATAATAAGGATAATAATATTTAGGAAATTAGTTTAGAAGAGAGATCCTAATTAATTGCAAAATTAATAAATCATTTTTGATATTGATTATCAATGTATAATTGGGAATTATATTTTGAGAAAGGAGTGTAGTAACTCAGTTTAGAAGATAAATTTTTTATTTAAAATATATATCCTAATTAATAGTAGAATAATAACTACTATTAAATAATTAATACTTATTAGTAAATATTATATAATTAAATTTGGTTTGATGATTGAAATATTTAAATTTATATCATATCCTAGAGAAGTTGGTACCTCAGATATTTAAGGGTTTAGGTTTCGAAATATAACATACATCTTTCCTCATAGTAACACAAACATGACAAACATGGATTGGGTTCGCGGTGGTATGCTAGGTAGTGGAAGCTTCGCCACTGTCTATTTAGCCACACACACAAAACAATCTCTTAACTTTCCGTCTATCACCGCCGTCAAATCCTCCGAAAACTACACCTCACATTTTCTTCAAAAGGAGAAACACATACTAGATTGTTTTGGTTCATCTCCACATATTATCAAGTGTTTTGGTCACGATTTTACTTTTGAAAATGGCGAAGACTGTTATAATATATTTCTTGAATATGCCGCCGGTGGAACACTTTCCGATCAACTCAAGAATCACGGAGGAAAGTTTTCGGAAACTCTCATTCGCCGTTAGTTACACAAGGTTTGTTTTAGAAGGACTTAAACACATTCATGAAAACGGTTTTGTTCATTGTGACATAAAGCTAGAAAACATTCTTGTATTTGACAACAGAAATGTTAAGATTTCAGATTTTGGTCTAGCAAAGGAGAAAGGTTTAGAACATGGTGAGAAGAAGTTGGAGTTTAGAGGAACTCCTATATTTATGGCGCCGGAGTCGGTTAACGATAGCGTTTATGAATCTCCGAAGGATATTTGGGCTCTTGGTTGCGCCGTGGTGGAAATGATTACCGGTAAACCAGCATGGATTATGAGTAGCAAGGAAAATATGTGGTCGTTGATGATTTGAATTGGGATTGGAGAAGAATTACCGTTGATTCCAGATGAATTATCAGAAGAAGGCAAAGATTTTCTTAAAAAGTGTTTTGTTAAAGATCCTATGAAAAGATGGAGTGCTGAGATGCTTTTGAAACATCCTTTTATCTCTGATAATGAAACTGTTTTATCTTTGAAAGAGTTTCCATTGCCGTTAATGTCTCCAAGAACTCACTTTGATTTTATTCAATGGGATTTTTCTACTGTGAAGACTTTACCGACGGAGAGACTCCAACAATTAGTTACATAGATTGATTAGAATCAGAATTTTGATGAATCACATTGTAATGTATCACATGATGTTAATTAATTCTTTTTGATGAAATGAATGAAAGTTGTTTTAATATGTATGAATTTGTTCTATTTTGTAATCTGTTTTGAGCATTGAAATGAATGAAAGTTTTTGCAATATTCTCTGTTACTCTGAAATGATAAAGTTAAACAATAATACTGCTAAATCAAAATTTTCTGTTTCTGTTACTACATTGCTAAACCAACTATAAAAAAGTATAGTGTCAAATAAAGCTAAAATAGGTATTCATCATGCAAAACACGTATGGGTAACAAATGCAAGGATCTAGGTCTTAAACAATTTGTAGTTCTAGGGATGATAATTTTAAGGTAAATTTAACAATTTTTTAATAATGTGGTGATAGAGTGCATGAAGATTTTTTAATGTAAATTAAGTTAAATTACAGATTCATTTTTTTTTTTGTGGTGATAGAACGCATGAAGATTTTTTAATGATTGTATCAAATTCAAAATTTAAATTTAGTTATTGAGCTTATTTTAAGAAATATATGGAAATTTAAATTTTTTTATTTTTTTAAAAAAAGTGCTGAATATATAATTTTATATTTTAACTAAAATTGATAATTATAACTTTAAAAAAATTTCCAAAAAAAAATTATAACTTTAAAAATATTATATAAATTTTATGAGAATAAACATTTTTGCCTTCTTACATCATAAATAATAAAATCATAAAAGTCGAGAAAGTTTTTTAAAGTTATTTCATTGAGATTTTTTATATTGAAAAAAATATTTCTTAAAATCTTGTAACTAACATCAACATAATAATTTCTCAATTAGGTAATTTTGAAAATGTCAATTATTTTAAAAAATTAAATAACAAGGAGGCAAACGAAATTGGTGGGTGAAAATGATATTATTTCACACCAATATTAGCGTCGGCCAAAACCGTCCCTAATATTAAAATAAATTATTATTTAATACAATAAAGTAAAAGGAGGCAAACGAAACTGGTGGAAAAAATGAAACAATTTCACACTAATGTTAATGTCAGTCTAAACCATCGTTAATACCAAATTTAAATAAGTATTTAAAATAATTAATAAAAAGGAGGAAAACGAAATTGCAAAGAGCCTATTCGTCGTAAGCCCTTTTCACCTTCACAGTTGATTCGACGGTGAAGTAAAATTATTTCGCACCAATGTTAGCGTCGGTCAAAGACGACGCTATAATTAATGACGTAATTAAAAAATAAAACAAAGGAGTTTACTCAGTTAGCGTCAGTTTAGTGAGACGTAATTGCACTGCTAATAACGTCGGAGTCGACGCTAACGCTAAAAATTTGCAGCTAATACGTGATTTTTTTGTAGTGTCCCTTTAAGACTCTAAATCTACTTAGACCTCAGATTGGTTTGTGGACGATTTTCGGCAGAAAGGGGATCATACATGCTCACTTCTTTTTGGAATGATCCTTGGGTGGGGCTTATCCCTCTTAGAGTTACTTTTGAAAGGCTTTTCCCGATCTCTGTGCAAAAAAAAAGTAACATGGGTGATATTGGTGTTTGGGAAGATGATGTAATGGTCTAGAATTTTATATGGAGAAGAAATATCTTTGATTATGAGAAATATATCGTGGATGACCTTATGCTGGCAATTCAGAGTGTTACTTTCACATTTGAGAGGCGTCGTTGGTGCAGGTTGTCATAAGTAAAAAATATCTACACTATTGTCTCCACCTACGACAATCTTCTTTAGTGGCATGCTTCTAAATCTATCACTAATAATAGTGATGGTTGTTTGTTAGCTTCCATTTGGAATTGTTGTGCTCCATCAAAAGTGGTGTTCTTTTCTTGGAAACCTCTCTAGGATAAGATCCCGACTAGAGAGAAGTATCACATTAGGCAGATCATTTTAGATCCTTTTATTATTTCATGTAGGTTAGGTGTTAGGTCTTTAGAAATAGTTACTCACTTGTTTGTCACTTGTTCTTTCCCTGCTTCCTTGTGGTATTTGATTTTTCGGTGGTTGGAGAAGGTAATTATCTAACTAGGTGATAATCTATCTTTATTTGATATTTTCTCCACTTTAAGGGATTTGGTTATGAGTAGGGTGGTCTTATCATGATTTGGCATTCAGTCACGTGGTCTTTGTCGAAAACCAATAATAATTTTATCTTTATAGGTATATTGATAGACAAGAAGGCCAAGAAACATAAGTGTATATTATTGATATACACTTATGGGTGGTCGGACCTTGGCTCAACAATATATTTGGAGGATTTTGTGAATTTCTTTCACAATTGTAGCAAGATAAAGTGTGCAATCAAGAGGTCTATAGAGGCGGTGATTTGGCTTTCCACGGTGTGGAGTTTGTGGCTCAAACGCAACGCGTTGATATTCAAAAGTGAATTTTTTAGCTTCACGGATTGTATGACGGAGATTGTGTTTAACTCTTGGAGGTGGCTTAATTCGTATTATAAACGGGTGGAACATTGTAATTTCTATTGTTGGAATATCCTTCTGCTCTCATGTTTTGAGGCTTAGGAGCTTTCCTTTTATTTTTGGCGGACTAACCTTTTTACTCCCTATTAATTAATTGCTTATTAAAAAAAATTAACTATATTATTTGTGTCCTTTCAACTATGTAATTATTTTTCATTAAAAAAAAATCACGTGTATAAATTTATATCTTCAAAGAACGAATGTACTTTGAAACAATTAGGAGAAAAACTATATTCTAATTTTGATATAAAACATTTGTATTAAGATCTTCATCGTTCTCTTAAATTTTTTAAAAGTTTTGAAAATAATACATTGTTTCTATAATACTATTGTTGATTCATAATAATTGAATGGGAACTAAAACATAACACAGAATAGACAATGGAAAACTGAATGTATAGTAAGGAACAAATCAAATTTGATATACAGAAGACTAGCGTACAATACTCAATCACCATACATTTATTTAATACTCTAATACTATTTTTCACTTAATTTTTTTTAGATATGAAATATATATTACATTATGTTGTTAGTATTTACAATGTAAAATACTCTTTATTAGTTAAAATAATTATTATAAGGTAAAATTAACTTGCGTTAAGAGGTAAGTAATTTTTAAAAAATTATATATTGATTTTAATAAAAGTTTATAATTATTATTTTTAATTGATTTTTTTAATTCAAACTTTTTGTTTGTGTATTTCTTAACATATTTTAGTGCACCTCCATTAGTATGACTTTTTTTTTTATTGATTTCCAATCTCAACGTCCGTATATGATTAGATAAGTATTGTATTTTAAATAATAAGAATAATACTATTTGCAAAATTGATAAATAATTCTTTTAGGTTGATTATCAATCTTAACCGTACAAGTATAATTGGGGATTATATTTTGAGAAAGGAGTTTACTTAGTTGAGAAGATAAATTTTGTATTTAAAAAATGGATCCTAATTAATAGTACAATATTAAGTAATTGTAATTAATTAATTAATAGTTATTAATAAATAGTTAAATAATTAAATTAGATTTGATGATTGAAATATTTAAATTTAAATCTTGAATCCAAATGAAAGATTTTTACTAAAACTCTATAGAGTTAAATTATCTAATTTTTTACTAATTGTAGAGAAGTTGTTACCTCAAATATTTAAGGGTTACATCTTTGAAATATAACATAAAACTTTTCTCATATAAGCAACTCTTCAACCTACGGTTTTATTTCTTCCTCCAACAAACAGTAACAAACCTCATAGTAGTAACACAAATATGACAATTAATATTATTTATTTAAATTAGAATTTATTTAACTGAAATTATAATGGTGATGATAATTAAATAATTATTTTAAGTATTATAGTAAAGTGACATTATAAAATAATTATTTATTTTATTGGAATAAGGGATAATTAGAACTAAGAAAACTATAAAATAAAGGAAAAAATGAGAATAGAAGAGAACTGTCAGAACGTGGTTTTGGGAGAAAATAGAAGAAAATGACAAGAGAAAAATCCAGGGCTCAAAGGAGAACATCATTGTTAAAGGTCGAAGAACTCATTGCTAGAATTACCAAGGTAAGGGTAGAGTTCTTATTCTATAAGGCTTTGCATGATGATTTATGTGTTAGGAATTATGATTATCATTGTTGGAATGCTTTTTCTTCATGTTGTGTTCATCTCTTTTATGTGTTGAATGAAATTGATAATGTGTTGTTTGTATGAATGTTTGATTGGTGTGTTGGTGATTAGTTGAAATGTTTCTTCTCAATTCTATGAGTTTTATAATTGTATGATCATGATTTGTAGTTGTGTGTTGAGTTGATTTGTGTGATTATGCAATTATGTATGTATTTGATGAATTGGATGTTGTTAGAATGTTGTTGTCGATGTATGTGAATAAGAATCAGAATCTAGAACATGAGCATACGAATCATATGAGAATTGGGGGTTGTGGGATGGTTGGAAAATTAATTTTGTGTCAAAAGCAGTAGAAAAATGATTCCACTACAGGCGTAATCGGTTACGTGTTTTTGTTGTAACCGGTTACACTATTGAAAAATGAATTTATGTACTATTTTTGAGTATGTAACCAGTTTAGTGTCCGATTGGGGCCCCGTTCGAAGCTTTAGAAAGATGGTTCAATTTAATTTCATTTTTTGAAAATGATTTAATGACATGTGATGGTATTTTATGGTATGTAATTATATGTTGTGGCGTGGAATATGCATCAATGCATTATTGATGTTTGTTTTATTATTATAGTGCTGTTGCAGGATGTTTAAAGCATGTGTTTTGTGTATGGTGGTCAGCATTGGCGTGGTACATTGACTAAGGTGAAGGTCACTGTATATTTTTGTTGTTGCATGTCTATTATGTATCATGCATCATGGTGTTTGGACGATGGTCCGTTTTGGCGAGCCGCAATCCTATGGTGGGGATTGGGTGCGAGTAGTTGGTTCCAGGTGGAAATCGGTGAAGTGTTACTTATGGTGATGGTAAATATTTTTGGTGATTCTTAATCCTATGATAGGGATTAGGTGTGAGTAGTTGGTTCTAGTTCGGAATAAGTGAAGCATTACATATGGTGATGGTAATTGTCATACCCCAAAAATTGCCCTCTCATTTTTAAAGACAAAAATCTTAAAGTGCGAAAATAATTGAAGAGGACATCCTAAGCTTCCCAACAAATTCAAAATTATTCTCAAATAATGAAAATTGAGAAAATTATGGCTGGTAAAATTTGGGAAATTTTGAGTCAATGCATAAAGTCCAAATTGAGCAAATTCATTATTGGGCCACAGTTTTAATCCAATCACCCCCTTAAATTGTTTTATTTCAATTGTTTTGATTTATTCATTTAAATAATTCAAAATAAGGAAAATAAAATAAGTTAAGCTCTTAGTGAGGTCCAAGCCCATTTTCCTTTTAACCTAATGTTTTCTTATAAATAACTAACAACCCTTGTAAATGGACATATTGATATATTTGGTATAATAGTTGTGAAACCTTGAAAATACAGTTTTACGTTGTTGGTTGTTTTTTGATTAAAAAACTTTGTTATTAGCACTGTCGAAATTGTTCAAAAATTTGTTTATTTATTAAATGATATGAAATTTTTTGTAAATCAAAAATTGTAAGAGTAAAAAAATGTGAAAAATTAAACTTTTATGATTGTAAAAGAAGAGAAATGTGAAAAACTAAACTTCGACGAGTTAAATTTCAACACTATTTCTATATCATTTTCTTTTATATAAATTTAAATTAATTTACAATTTAAATGAAATACATTTTTTTTAATTTATTGTGTTTTCATTTATTAAAGGCCTAATTTCAAAATAGAACAGGGCCTCCAAATTATTTGGGACGACCCTGATTCTAAGGCTAAGGTTTTCATTTGTAGAGATGATAAACTTTCAAATACAAAGAAAAAGAATTTAAACAAAAGCATATATTTCAATTCATTCTAAGATTGTTATTTGTAGAAGCGGAAACCGATTAAACTCTCATTCAAATTGCAAAGCTTGAAAAATAATAATTATAAATTATATTACGTAATATGAATATGAATTTGAAGTGAAATTGCAAAGCTTTAAATAATGAAACTTTCTCAGAGCTCTTGGATTGGAGTCGATATTGCTACAAAGACCTGCAAAATATTATATTCCTTTATACATATTATTATTATTATTATTATTATTATTATTAGTTATTATTGTAGAATCAATTTAAAAATAAAATAAAATTAGGGTTGATGTTAGAGTAATTATGGAGAAGACATGTGTCTAGGGTTGATATTAGATTAACTATCAAGATGACATGTGTCTAGGGTTGTCATCCTGACAATCATAGATTTATATTAAGTAGATTATTATTATTATTATTATTATTATTATTATTATTATTATTATTATTATTATTATTATTATTATCTTACAATATAATAAAGCAAGATGAATTCTTTGGCAAGTTTGTCAAGTGTCATCGTCTTAGAAGTCTTACCATTTTAAAACTTGCTATTAATGGTAATCTTATTATAATTAGTTTTGATTATTTTATTATTATTTAATTAATTATTTCACTAATTTCTAACAATTATTTATTATTTATGATATATTATTCATAATTGGCCTTGGAAACAAACGAAAATCTTTATTTTTTTAATTATTGAATAATTTTTTTATTGTTCCTAACTACTATTTTTATTGTTTATTATTCATTATTCATTGTTTCACTAATAATGCATTTGATATTTTTAATGCCTTTATAAAATCCATTCAAATTGTATATAATAGAGAAAGATACTTGAGCTTTTTTTTTTTGTTTGGAATTTGAAATGCAATCAATTGAAAAGTCATGGTACATTGAATTATTAAACGGTTGTTTTGAATTAACCAAAAGAACAACTTCCCATATTGTGTCATCTGCCTTTTAATTTTTCTATTTTCAGTCTCAAACATATAAATTCAAAGATGCCAAACGAAAAAATGCCACAACTTCTCTTCTTCCATTCCAATCAATCTACGCAAGTATCTTCTACATTTTTTCACGCAAGTAGTTTTCTCACAACCATGACCATATTACACACTATTAACATCAATTTCATAAACTAAATTAAATTCACACCCAAACTACCAATTCATATGTCAAAACCATGAGTCAAATACACAACCACAAATCAAAACCACATTCATGATAAGCGCAGAAGAGATATCCAAAATTGAAGTATACAACAACAACTCACTTGCAGCAGCCATAATAGAAAAAAAAGCAGATGCAAATATCACAAAAAAATATAAAGCAAACTCAACTTTTCCGTCGCCAGCAGATTTCTAGAAAACTCCCACGACGAAGCCGCATGTACCGGCCGCCGATGCGCCAATGCACATATACGCTGCAACAACAACGTCGATCATCCATGTAAACACGCAGCACATAACCGGTCAACCTCCACGTCAACATTCGCATCCAACCCCAAAACGCAGCATTCACGCACTCCTTCGCCACGTCTCCAGTCCACCGCTGCGCCACTATCAGTACCGGGCTCCTCCGACAAAGTCTCGTCCGGTCACCATTGAGAAAATCATTACCACTTTATTCTCTGTCACTATGTATCTACTCTTTGATTTTTCCTTGCCATGTTTTATTCTGATGTTATCTGGATTTGCTTTTAAGTGAGCATAATAAAAGAATTTGTTGGATGCTTGGTGTTTGATTGAGAAAAAGTATTTTAAAGAAAGAAAACAAAATCTTTTCAAATTACTAAAACAAAAAATAATAATAATATCAATGTTTTTTTTAATATTAACTTTTTTATATAATTCATGTAATAAAAATTACATAATGGCCTTACTTCATTTTTATAATAATATTAGTATTTTAGGTTTAGTTTTTTCTTTTGACTTTACTATTTCGACTTTTTTTAATGAAAATAACTACTTCAACAACAATGATCAATTATTCATATTTATCATTGAATTACTTTTAGAAATATCAAATAATAATTTGATGAGTGTTAGATAAATCTTTGAACCGAGTATCAAAGCTAATAAATTTGTAAACTATTGTGATTTTTTTAATATTAACTATATTGTGGTCCAAAGCATTGAGATATTTAAATAATTTTATATTTTTAATTATTTATAAACATTATATGTTTAAAATAAATATTAAATAATCATAAGCGAAAAAAATTATATTTTGAATAATGATAAGTGAAAAAAAATTAAAAATTATCTTAAAAATAATTATTAATTTTTTTAAGATTATTGACTTAGTTTTTAGAGTTCATATTTCAATTAATATTATATTTATAATAAAATTTAATTTAGGATTTTCAGCGGTCAATAATTAGTCAATTATTAATTTAAAAATGAATATGAAATTCAATTTAAATTTGTCAAGTATGTTATTTTTTTTTAAAAAAGTATTCATATTGTATGAATGTAGATAATTAACTTTTAATAAAAATACTATATTTTATTTAAATCTCAATTATATTATAATTATTAATGAGTTATTAATGATGCAAGAGGTGAGGTGCTGCAACATCCACAAATCTGGGACAGATTACTTAACCATGGTAAATTCCAGATGAAGGTGATGTATGATGCAATGACTGGTCATGAACATATGGTTGATTGGAGGACTATATTTCATAGAAACTTGGCTAGACCTAGGGCAAATTTTGTTACATGGATGCTGTGTCATGAGAAGTTGGCAACTAAAGATAGACTTAGGAGGTTCAAACTGATCACTGATAGCATATGCAGTATATGTAAGGAGGATGATGAGTCTATTGCTCACCTGTTTTTTGAGTGCAGGGATAACAAAGATGTGTGGTGCCAAGTTCTGAAATGGATCGATTATGCTCACAGGCCGCTCCCCTGGAAAGAGGAATTGAAGTGGATCACTAAGGAAGCAACAAAGAAAGGTTGGAAGACCAGCCTCTTAAAACTTGCTTTCTCTGAAACTGTTTACGGCTTATGGTATAGAAGGAATAACATTGTCTTTGCCAAAGGGACTCACACTAATATAGTTCATAGTATTATAGATAGTATTGTATACAGAAGTTGGTTGTCTAAGAAGCTTAGAGACCATGTAGCTCAATTGATGATGTAATAGGTTTTTTGATTGGTTGGATCTCTTGATCACCATTTTGTACATAACAGTTTTTGTGGTAATATATATTATATTTGCTTCAAAAAAAATAATAAATAATTAAATATTTAATTGTGTAATTAAAAGAAAATACAATTTTTTTAAAAATAAC
This sequence comes from Vicia villosa, assembly GCF_029867415.1. Lineage (NCBI taxonomy): Eukaryota > Viridiplantae > Streptophyta > Magnoliopsida > Fabales > Fabaceae > Vicia > Vicia villosa. The sequence continues at coordinate 135,879,603 of NC_081181.1, read as the reverse complement.
TGAAAATTAATCTTTAATTTGTTATTGTATAAGTAGAAGACGCGTTAACACATAAATTTATTATAGTAAATTCATATTATTATGCAAAGAACAAAAGAAATAAGTGTCATTTTTTACACTACATGGCTATTATTTTTATATTGGTTATGCCAACTCAAAATACTCAATTATTTTAAATCTTTTTTGGTACAACTATTTATAATGATACTCAATTATTTTAAATCTTTTTTGGTACAACTATTTATAATGGTTCAATAATACAATCAAATTTTGTTTTACAATAAGATTATGTAATTATTGTTAAATAGTTAAATTATTTATTTCATTTGTACTAATAATTTATCCACTTATTTTTATGTTAACATTGTTTCATTTGTAATCTTTAAAAATAATTATAAAGTATTTTTTAAGCATAAGGGTCTGTTTGGTTCAAATGAGGGGAGGGGAGGGGAAGGATTTTAATGGAGGGAAGGGAAGGGGAGGGGAGGGTAGGGATTTTTTGTAATTATATATATGTTTGGTTTAAACGAGGGGAGGGGAGGGGAAGGAAGGGATTTCGTTTAAAAATATGTTTGGTTCATGAGGGGAGGGGAGGGATTTTAATAATAATTTACAATTTTATCCTTGTAAATTTATATAAGTGATATGATATTCAATTGTAAAAATTTCATAAATATTTTCTTGGAAATAATATTTGTATAACTGAGTGAATAAAAAGTCATAACTTATCGCATAATATTAAAAAAAATTGAGTACACTTGATTCGTATTATAACTCTCGACACAAAATAAACTATGCGTTGATAACAACTTTTGAATATATAAAATAAATTATAATAAAAAACAAAAAATTATAGTAATAATAATTTTTATTAAATAAAAAAATAATTTGAAGGTGAAAAATAATTATAATAAGTTGATGGAAGTAATAGAGAAAAAATCACAAAAAGAAAAGTAGGAACATGAAAAAAAAATTTAAAATAATAAAATAAAACTGAGGATATTTTAGTAAATATATTAATTAAATTAATATTAAAACTCAGATCCCCTCCCCTCCCTTCCGAATCCCCCCGATTCGGGGGAACGCAAAAAGTGTCATTTGGAGGGATTTTGCTCTCCTCCCCTCCCCTCCACTCCCCTCCTAAAAATTGAACCAAACACATTTTATTTTAAATATTCCCTCCCCTCCCCTCGCTCTACCTCGAACCAAACACACCCTAAAGAAATTTTATACCGTGCTCGCACGGGTACACTTACTACTTAATGTAGAATCAATTTAAAAATAAAATAAAATTAGGGTTGATGTTAGAGTAATTATGAAAAAGAGATGTGTCTAGGGTTAGGGTTGATATTAGATTAACTATCAAGATGACATGTGTCTAGGGTTGTCATCATGACAACCTTAGATTTATATTAAGTACATAAAGTATCAACATTAGTGGAGCAAATAATTAGTGGTGTGATTAAAGTTAAAAACACCATTAAAAAAAAGTTATGTGATGACACATCAGCAATATTAATTGCCAAAACAATACGGTAACATTAGTGATTTAAAAAAAAACTTTGATACCCTTATAATTAGTCTAAATTAGTTTTAAATTAGTGAGGTTAAAATTGGTTATTTGAGATATTTAATTATAGTTGTATATTAGATAGAAGAAATGTCATTGTCATTAATGTCTCCATGAACTCACTTCAATTTTTCTCAATGTGTTTTTTCTACTGTTGCGAGTTTACCGACGGAGAGACTCCAACAATTTAGTTATTGAGCTTATTTTAAGAACTCAAAAATATTCTTAAGAATAAGCTATTTAAAAAAATAAATATATAGAAATTTAATTTAATTTTTTTTAAAAAAAGTGTTGAATATATAATTTAATATTTTAACTAAATTTGATAATTAGTATAACTAACAAAAATCCCAAAAAAATATAACCCTAAAAATATTATATAAATGTTATGAGAAAAAACATTTTTGCCTTCTTACATCATAATAAAATCATCAAAGTCGCGAAAGTCTTATTTCTTAAAATCTTGTAACAAACATTAACGTAATAATTTCTCAATTAGGTAATTTTGAAAATGTCAATTTTAAACTTAAAACAACCATCCTTATTTTTTTAAGGGTATGTTCATTGAAGAAATAGTTTTAATCAAATTTAGTGAATATTATTGAATTAGATTTAGAACTTTATTTGGATAATAATAATAATAATAATAATAATAATAATAATAATAATAATAATAATAATAAATGCATGATCTAAATGTACTCCTATAAAGTAGACTCCAATATGAAACAAAGCTTTAAAAAATGTTTTTATTAGATGTCCGAGACTGAAATCCATTAAAAAATAAGAGTTAGCTATAAATAAACTATTAAATTTAATTACGAAGTTTGCAATATGAAAGGTTTTAAATAAAATTCTATAAAGTTAAATTGTTGAGAAAAGTTTGCAATATAACCTAAAACTTTTCTCATATAAACAACTCTTCATATGGTTTTATTTCTTCCTCAACATACATTAACAACACAAACATGACAAACATGGATTGGATTCGCGGTCGTTTGCTAGGTAGTGGAAGCTTCGCCAATGTCTACTTAGCCACACACACAAAACATTCGGTTAACTTTCCGTCTATCACCGCCGTCAAATCCTCCGAAAACTACACCTCACATTTACTTCAAAAGGAGAAACATATACTAGATCGTTTAGGTTCATCCCCACATATTATCAAGTGTTTTGGTCACGATTTTACTTTTGAAAATGGCGAAGACTATTATAATATATTCCTTGAATATGCCGCCGGCGGAACACTTTCTGACCAGCTCAAGAATCACGAAGGCAAGTTCTCGGAAACTCTCGTTCGCGGTTACACGAGGTCTGTTTTAGAAGGACTTAAACACATTCACAAAAACGGTTTCGTTCATTGCGACTTGAAGCTAGAAAACATTCTTGTATTCGAACGTGGAAATGTTAAGATTTCAGATTTTGGTCTTGCAAAGGAGAAAGGTTTAGAACATGGTGAGAAGAAGTTGGAGTTTAGAGGAACTCCTATATTTATGGCGCCGGAGTCAGTTAACGATAGCGTTTATGAATCTCCGGTGGATATTTGGGCTCTTGGTTGCGCCGTCGTGGAAATGATTACCGGTAAACCATCATGGATTATGAGTAGCAAGGAAAATATGTGGTCGTTGATGATTCGTATTGGGATTGGAGAAGAATTACCATTGATTCCACATGAATTATCAGAAGAAGGCAAAGATTTTCTTAAAAAGTGTTTTGTTAAAGATCCTATGAAAAGATGGAGTGCTGAGATGCTTTTGAAACATCCTTTTATTTCTTATGATGAAACTGTTTTATCTTTGAAAGAGTTTTCATTGCCATTAATGTCTCCCAGAACTCACTTTGATTTTATTCAATGGGCTTTTTCTACTGTGAAGACTTTACCGACGAAGAGACTCCAACAATTAGTTACATAGATTGATTAGAATCAGACTGGTGTTTTCTCCCGTGAAATTAGAATTTTGATGAATCACATTGTAATGTATATATCACATGATGTTAATTAATTCTTTTTGATGAAATGAATGAAAGTTGTTTTAATATGTTTGAATTTGTTCTATTTTGTAATCTGTTTTTAGTATTGAAATGAATGAAAGTTTTTGCATTGATAAAGTTAAACTATGATACTGCTAAATCAAAACTTTCTGTTTCTGTTACTGCATTGCGCCATCAATATAAAAGTATAGTGTCAAATAAAGCTAAATCAGTATTGATCATGCCAAACACGAATGGGTAACAAATGCAAGGATCAAGGTCTTAAACAATTGTAATTCTTGGGATGATAATTTTTAACTTATTTAAGGTAAATTTAACAAATTTTTAATAATGTTCTTTTTAATGTTATAATGATGTAAAGTAAGTTAAGTTACATAATCATATTCATATGTTTTTTTGTAGTGATAGAGTATGAAGATTTTTTAATGATTGTATCAAATTCAAAATTTAGATGTAGTTATGAAAATAAACATTTTTGCCTTCTTACATCATAATAAAATCATAAAAGTCACGAAAGTTTTTTAAAGTTATTTCACTATTGATGTTTTTTACAATGAAAAATATATTTCTTAAAATCTTGTAACAAACATCAACGTAGTAATTTCTCAATCAGGTAATTTCGAAAATGTCAATTTTAAACTTAAAACAACCATCCTTATTTTTCTAAGGGTCTGTTAATTGAAGATGTAGTTTTAATCAAAATAAGTGGATTTTATTGAATTAGATATAGCACTTTACTTGGATAATAATAACAATAATAATAATAATAATAATAATAATAATAATAATAATAATAATAATAATAATAATAATAATGACTTATGTTTTTATGACAAACAAGTTTTGAAAAATTTTATATATATACTGATGAAAAAAAATATTATATATATATATATATATATATATATATATATATATATATATATATATATATAGTTAATTAGGGGTGGACAGGTGGTCGGGTAGGTTTGGATTCGGGCCTAAAAGCTCAATCCTCTCCAAACCTCGAATGCCATACCAAAATCCAATTCCGACCAAAAAAATCGATTTGATCGGATTACGGTTTGTCGGATTACCAGTTTTTATAGTTTGGTTAGATCGGATTACATGGAAGTCAAATAATTGCATTATTTAACAATTCAAAAACATGCAGCAAAGATTCCCCTGACTGCCAGCATGGTAATCCACGTGGTATTTTTAATTTTTTTTAAATCGACATGAATTATTTATATTTATATTTTATTTTTTTAATCCATCCACATGAATTATTTATATTTATATTATACTTTTTTAATCTACATAAACTATTCAAATTTTAATTATTTATTTTCAATTATTTATCTAGCGTTCAGACGGGCACTCCCGTGCCCGTCTGCCCGCTTTTTTAATGTGCACAGTCGAGAAAAATAAATGTTTGTACATCTTTTAAGGAGGTATTTATATTGTACGACACATTTGAAAAAAAAATAGTAGTTAGACACTTCGCTTAAAATTGTGTTATGAGTCCTATCTTCTTCCTACATGACCCTAGGATACTAATTCAGTAACACATATGTCTCTTCTAAAGTTTGATTTATACGTCCTGCTAAAAATAATTCATATATAGACAATATTAGTAGAAGTAAACAAATTTAAGATACCATTGAAAGTATGATCTCTAAACATGCTAATAATATTATTACACTTTGAAAATGGGAAACAAACACATGCATTAAATTGTATTCAAAGACCGGTGCATACATTGCACAATTTATCGTGTGTAATCAATGACGCTCTTTTTGAGGAAGGCCGAACATAAAATCTTTGTGGGAAGAATTGTCTTTTTCCCAGCAATTGATTTCCACACTAATGAGTAAAAATGTAAGACTTTCATATTATAATCTTTTAGAGAAAAAGATAGTGTAGTATTAATAGTAATTAGTGTAATATAATATTTTTTATACCTTGAAAATAGTCTAATCAATTCTTCATACACCCCTTTATCAATGAAGTCTTGAATTTTAAAAAACTACAAATACATCACGAAATATATGATCAACAAACAAATACATTTAAAACATGTTACTCGTAAAGTATAATTTGGTTTAGTATAAAATATAAATAATGTAATACCTGAAGAATAGAGATAGATTGTTTTAGTATAGATTTGGTAGAACAACAACTCTTTTCTATGCTTGAATTACATGGATTCCTGCTAATAAAGTTAAACAATTAACTTAAATAATATATATAGTTTTATATCCAGAGATGAACAAATAAATAAACATTAAATCAATGCCTCCAAAAATATGTTAGGGCTAAAAAGTTTTACATGAATAATATAAATACCTCTCTATCCTTTGAGATAATATTTCTCTTTTCACCATTTTCCAAAGTTGTGTTTTATCTGTTATCACGGTGGAGCTCCAACCGAGAGAGTAAATCTGCAGACGTTTTACCTGTTTTAATAAGGATGATAGAAGTATTAGTGAAATGGTGATGAAAAATGCAACAAATAGTTTTTTCACATTTACTTTGCATAAACATGTAAATACACCTTATTGTCGGGTTTGTCGATGGAAGAAATAGTTTATTCGTCCTTCCATGTGTTCCATTTATCTTCAAAGTGTCCCATCTAAAATTTATTGCACAATAATAGTGAGAGGAACAATGACCCAATTGACATAATACAATGACATTAGAAAAATGATTCAGTATAACACACTTTTGTGTTGTAGTGAGGTTCAACATTCTTCTGTCTTAACTCCTTACATAATTGGAAGACTTCACTGTATTTTAGCTTTCCTGTATAGGAAAACAATCAATAATGTTAGAGTTAGTCATTAGCAAAAAATACAAAATATTCATTCGTATTTACTGTAACAAATATACGAATTAATGTGTAATGAATTTTATATTATAGTTAGTGAATACCTGCGGGTGCGATAAAAGAATTTGATCTCCCCCCTGTAATTTTCCCTCCCTAATCAAAACTCTTGTCGTAGTCTGTGCGACATCTGGATAAAGCCACATATAACTGTCCATGATTGAAAAACATGTCGTGGAAGATATATTCCAACATTTGGAATGGTTTGTCCTTGTGCTTTATTTATTGTAATTGCAAAACTTAGTTGTACAGGAAACTGCTTTCTACTTAGTACAAAAGGCAACCCATCACTTGCAGACGTTTTTATTTTAATTCTTGGCAAGAAAGCTCGTTTTCCCGCGTTGCTTCCTATCAAGATTTCCACATCCAACATATTCATAAATAAACCACGACATAATAAGAGCGTCCCATTACACAGTCCATATCTAGGATCTAGATTTCGCAACAACATCAATGGTGCACCTTTTTTTATCTTTAGAATATGTGGTGGCAAACTACCCTGTGCAATTGAGTTTAAAAATTCTTGCTGGTATAAATTATGAGTATCCCCTTCAACCTCGTCAAATGACAACAACTCATGTTCTTCTCCTGGAAACTGATCGATGATTATATCATTCAATTTTTGAACCTCGTCATTTGTTGGGGTCAAAATAGCTCTCTGTACCATATAAGGGGCATCCCATCCATGTAATTCTAATTCAGGAAAAATATGTTGGATAAGTACTTGTATAGAATGTTCACCCTCCCACGGGATTGCAATTTGTGAAGGTAACCTCACCATGTCATCTGGTTTGGTAGGTTGAACACCATCACCAATGCGAATAAGAAATTTTGCAAACTCATGGTCATGGAGTGACCGCATATTTTGACGCAACCGCAAAATCTTGGTATGAGCTCATAAATGAGACTGAACAACACACGCTGAAATCATTTGCGCCATAGTACCATTCTTTACAACAGGAAGAACTTGACGAAAGTCTCCCCCCATGATCATAACTTTTCCACCAAATGGAGCATTGTTGCTACAAATATCTTGCAATGATCGATCTAAGGCTTCTAAACAATTTTTGTTTATCATTGGGGCTTCATCCCAAATTATTGCAGCTGCCACTCTAATGAGGTTTGCAAGATCTTTTTGCTTTTGAATACCACAGATGGAACCCGGTTGTATCTCGATAGGTATCTTAAATCGAGAGTGTGCAGTCCTACCACCGGGTAACAGTAGTGTTGCAGCTATGCCAGATGATGCAGTTGCCAAGACAATTTCTCCTCTATTTCGTAAAGTTGCCATTAATGTTCGATAAAGGAATGATTTACCTGTTCCTCCTGGGCCATCAACAAAAAATACCCCACCGTATTTTTGATCAATGACATTCATGATGGTTGTGAACGCAATCATCTGGTCATTATTTAACTTAGCAACATATTCAATATCTTCATTCGGGATATCAACCGCTAACCTCTCTTGTGTGACACTTGGGTTTAAATTCTCCTCTATTGCATCAGGGGATAATGATGGAAGATCATAATCTTCATTTTTTTTCCATGTTGGCCTAAGAGTTCATTCAAATCCTTCAACAACATATTAGTCAAGACTAATTCCACACCATTGTTCATTGCTTGATAATCCTCTGTCATATGTGTAAAAAACTCATTCCAAAGACTTCTAACATCAGTAGGTTCACAAAATATTAGAATCGTCGCAAACAACCTCCTTAAAGCATATGGCATTTGGAGACCCGCAGCCTCAACCAAACAATCACGAATACTATGATCAGTCTCCAAAAATCCTCGGTCCTCTGCTGACTTTTTAAATGTATTAAATGGAATGTCATTATTTGTAAGAAGATATTACCAACTGGTTGGACCTCTGACATGAGATAACAATAATCGCACGTAGAACTTATCCCCCTCCGAAGGTGATACTGTATAGATTCTTCCAATAACTTTTCTCGTTGATCGCCTGCGATGCCACTCCTTGCTCCTATTGTTCCAACAGTAGTGCTCTGGTATCTCTCTATACAGATAATTCCTTGCCTCCGGATCTCTTTGATTTAGCTTAAAGAATTGTGTGAGCATTGTTTTGGAGTTGCGTTCATTATTTAAGACATCTGTAATTCTTTGATGTTCATAAAAGCGCACTTGATGACGGTCTGGCAAGTGGATCTATAGTCTTTCAACAGAAGGATATAATCGGTAAAGAGTGAATCGAAAAATTCTCCATATTGCCTCGGGAGCACAAATCCATCTCGCATCAACATATTGCTGGACTTCATCCATGTATGATCCTTTGTGAACCTCCATAGACACACGATCAGGACCCTTGTACACATATTTGTATAGATACTTGATACTTTTAATACTACTGCAAACCTCTACATTGATGTGACAGTCATATTTTAACACTAACCAAGGGTTATATGGAACCACCCATCTATTATCGATAGACCTATCTCTACCTATAGATATAGGTTCGTCAAACCTTCTCCTATACTCTGGATATGAGTCAATGCCTTGACGTGTTTCATCGCAAAATTTTTTGGGATACCTTTTTTTACATTGGCCATCTTTCATACATGGTGATCTTCGATTGAGTACGCCGCAAGGTCCGTGGATCATATGTTTTACAACTGCTTCATGCAACTGTGGTTCACATTCTAATTTAGGTATTTCAGCTCTAACCACACTATCGTAATCTTTTGGGTTACGCAACTTGTCGTTACTTTCCAAGACCAACAACATATGCACATGCGGCAATCCTCGTTTTTGAAATTCAGTGACATACATGTAACTTTTAACCTTTCCTAAGACTCCTCTGTTAATGACATCATCCTTCAGTTGCTCGAATTTAGAACGAAATATTCTCGTTAGTAAATCTGGGCGATCTTGTGGTGTTTGAAAAGGTAGAAGTTCTGATGTTATCTCATACCATGAAGGATTGCACGTCATGGTCAAAAAAGTATTTGGTTTACCGCTATTAAGAACAATAGCCATGCCATCTTCGTAATGTTGTGTCATGTCTCGACGACCTCCAATAAATGATGATGGTAATATTGTTCTTTTTCCAATATTTTCTACGATGGTTAATGTAATGCGTTAGATTTAGGATATATGATTGGTTGTGATTAAACAAACAAATAATTATTAATCTATAAAATTCTAAACTAATGCGTACCTGCATTAGTTTCACCAACATGCAAAGCATCTTGTAAACCTTGGTACACTTCAGCACGTATATTTTCCTGGTGTTCTCGAATCCACCTTAACCTCCCTGATTCAATTTTGACATAATTGTCTACGACATATTGTTGTAATAGTCGACCCGTATTTAACAACATTGAATGATCATTTGGACGAATCTACGATGGATTAAAAATCATGTTGATAGTAAACCATATGTTTTTCAAATTATATTTATGCTATTCTAATATGTACAAAAAATAACTTAAATGTACCTGTAGCATGTAGCTTTAATACGCTCGACATGACACTCTTCGTCCATTATAATTTGTCGTGTTAACATCCCAACCATGTGTCCCAAATGGAAACAATATAGGATACTGCAAGGGATCATAATATCCTTTTATTTCTTGTAATTTCTTTGGATTGCCATCATGGCGAATGACATTAATATCCCTTCCATATGCCATAGATTTAGTATCACCTCCAACAATAATTGCAGCGACTTGTTCCGCAGATGGAAGATTATATTGAGGGTGATTACTTGGACGCTCTTTGAGTATGAGGCTACAGTCACTGATATTTGGAAGTAATGACAGTTGTCTGAACCTAATTGTTAGCTGAAGATTTCGTTTTACAAATATGATCCTTCGAAGGGTGAAGATTCGAAGGAGGATGGTTCCTGATGACCGTCTTTGAAGATAAAATGGCTCCTGACGGCCATGTTTCGAGGATGAAGAATTTTTAAGTCGTAACGGAGATAGTGAATGCTGAAGCTAGTAGGAGTGTATATCTTCGAGACTTAGACAAATTTTACGAAATATGTTAAGTACTGATGCTTAGTGTATTTCCGTGGTATTTTAATGTTAAGTTATATTGCCACGCGTCGGAGGAGGATTCAGGCGGGAGGATTTGAAATTCGAAGAAGTTCTCATAACTGTCCAGAGACAGATGGCTTTCCGAGGATTCTCATGAGAAACGTGGCATTAGATTAGCGTAGGACCGTTAAGGTCGAAACTAGTATAAATAAGGGTTCTAATGTTAGGATTCAGTGTGTTCATTTTGTACAAATCACTCACATATTACTCAAATATCAAGTGTTAAGAGAAAGAGTTCGCTGAGAAATGTACGTATGATACCACCACCATTTTAATACATGTGTATTTTCCTTTATTTTCAAGTATCTTTCGATATTATTGCATTTCGTTTACTTCTTGCCATTTACATTCCTGCATTCTTTATTTTCATGTTATTTATCTTTGAAGTATTTAACATTTCCGCACTTTAAGATTCTTGCACTTTTACAGTTTTTGTCCTATGTTTTATCTTGACTTACTTTTCGCTGGAGTTATATTTACGCGTATAACTAAGTGATTGCTAACCTTTATTATTTCGATTGAGTAATTCTTATTTTCAAGACAAATCATAAACATGGATCGAATAACAATCTTTTTGACTATGTCCTAGGATCAACCTAGTCGACCCTGCGAGTAACCAAATCATATTTATTATAGTTTGGAAGACTAGCGGTTGTTTACCGGAAATCACCGTAAACACTAATTACAAAAGGATTATACTGATGGAGCAGTTGTTGTAGTTTTTGAACCACAGTACTCTGGTGTAGTCGTGGATTTTCCTGTATTCTATTATGTAGCTCGTTATCTGTTTCATAGATGGAAATGATTACCGGTAAACCAGCATGGATTATGAGTAGCAAGGAAAATATGTGGTCGTTGATGATTTGAATTGGGATTGGAGAAGAATTACCGTTGATTCCAGATGAATTATCAGAAGAAGGCAAAGATTTTCTTAAAAAGTGTTTTGTTAAAGATCCTATGAAAAGATGGAGTGCTGAGATGCTTTTGAAACATCCTTTTATCTCTGATAATGAAACTGTTTTATCTTTGAAAGAGTTTCCATTGCCGTTAATGTCTCCAAGAACTCACTTTGATTTTATTCAACGGGATTTTTCTACTGTGAAGACTTTATCGACGGAGAGACTCCAACAATTAGTTACATAGATTGATTAGAATCAGAATTTTGATGAATCACATTGTAATGTATCACATGATGTTAATTAATTCTTTTTGATGAAATGAATGAAAGTTGTTTTAATATGTATGAATTTGTTCTATTTTGTAATCTGTTTTGAGCATTGAAATGAATGAAAGTTTTTGCAATATTCTCTGTTACTCTGAAATGATAAAGTTAAACAATAATACTGCTAAATCAAAATTTTCTGTTTCTGTTACTACATTGCTAAACCAACTATAAAAAAGTATAGTGTCAAATAAAGCTAAAATAGGTATTCATCATGCAAAACACGTATGGGTAACAAATGCAAGGATCTAGGTCTTAAACAATTTGTAGTTCTAGGGATGATAATTTTAAGGTAAATTTAACAATTTTTTAATAATGTGGTGATAGAGTGCATGAAGATTTTTTAATGTAAATTAAGTTAAATTACAGATTCATTTTTTTTTTTGTGGTGATAGAACGCATGAAGATTTTTTAATGATTGTATCAAATTCAAAATTTAAATTTAGTTATTGAGCTTATTTTAAGAAATATATGGAAATTTAAATTTTTTTATTTTTTTAAAAAAAGTGCTGAATATATAATTTTATATTTTAACTAAAATTGATAATTATAACTTTAAAAAAATTTCCAAAAAAAAATTATAACTTTAAAAATATTATATAAATTTTATGAGAATAAACATTTTTGCCTTCTTACATCATAAATAATAAAATCATAAAAGTCGAGAAAGTTTTTTAAAGTTATTTCATTGAGATTTTTTATTTTGAAAAAAATATTTCTTAAAATCTTGTAACTAACATCAACATAATAATTTCTCAATTAGGTAATTTTGAAAATGTCAATTATTTTAAAAAATTAAATAACAAGGAGGCAAACGAAATTGGTGGGTGAAAATGATATTATTTCACACCAATATTAGCGTCGGCCAAAACCGTCCCTAATATTAAAATAAATTATTATTTAATACAATAAAGTAAAAGGAGGCAAACAAAACTGGTGGAAAAAATGAAACAATTTCACACTAATGTTAATGTCAGTCTAAACCATCGTTAATACCAAATTTAAATAAGTATTTAAAATAATTAATAAAAAGGAGGAAAACGAAATTGCAAAGAGCCTATTCGTCGTAAGCCCTTTTCACCTTCACAGTTGATTCGACGGTGAAGTAAAATTATTTCGCACCAATGTTAGCGTCGGTCAAAGACGACGCTATAATTAATGACGTAATTAAAAAATAAAACAAAGGAGTTTACTCAGTTAGCGTCAGTTTAGTGAGACGTAATTGCACTGCTAATAACGTCGGAGTCGACGCTAACGCTAAAAATTTGCAGCTAATACGTGATTTTTTTGTAGTGTCCCTTTAAGACTCTAAATATACTTAGACCTCAGATTGGTTTGTGGACGATTTTCGGCAGAAAGGGGATCATACATGCTCACTTCTTTTTGGAATGATCCTTGGGTGGGGCTTATCCCTCTTAGAGTTACTTTTGAAAGGCTTTTCCCGATCTCTGTGCAAAAAAAAAGTAACATGGGTGATATTGGTGTTTGGGAAGATGATGTAATGGTCTAGAATTTTATATGGAGAAGAAATATCTTTGATTATGAGAAATATATCGTGGATGACCTTATGCTGGCAATTCAGAGTGTTACTTTCACATTTGAGAGGCGTCGTTGGTGCAGGTTGTCATAAGTAAAAAATATCTACACTATTGTCTCCACCTACGACAATCTTCTTTAGTGGCATGCTTCTAAATCTATCACTAATAATAGTGATGGTCGTTTGTTAGCTTCCATTTGGAATTGTTGTGCTCCATCAAAAGTGGTGTTCTTTTCTTGGAAACCTCTCTAGGATAAGATCCCGACTAGAGAGAAGTATCACATTAGGCAGATCATTTTAGATCCTTTTATTATTTCATGTAGGTTAGGTGTTAGGTCTTTAGAATTAGTTTCTCACTTGTTTGTCACTTGTTCTTTCCCTGCTTCCTTGTGGTATTTGATTTTTCGGTGGTTGGAGAAGGTAATTATCTAACTAGGTGATAATCTATCTTTATTTGATATTTTCTCCACTTTAAGGGATTTGGTTATGAGTAGGGTGGTCTTATCATGATTTGGCATTCAGTCACGTGGTCTTTGTCGAAAACCAATAATAATTTTATCTTTATAGGTATATTGATAGACAAGAAGGCCAAGAAACATAAGTGTATATTATTGATATACACTTATGGGTGGTCGGACCTTGGCTCAACAATATATTTGGAGGATTTTGTGAATTTCTTTCACAATTGTAGCAAGATAAAGTGTGCAATCAAGAGGTCTATAGAGGCGGTGATTTGGCTTTCCACGGTGTGGAGTTTGTGGCTCAAACGCAACGCGTTGATATTCAAAAGTGAATTTTTTAGCTTCACGGATTGTATGACGGAGATTGTGTTTAACTCTTGGAGGTGGCTTAATTCGTATTATAAACGGGTGGAACATTGTAATTTCTATTGTTGGAATATCCTTCTGCTCTCATGTTTTGAGGCTTAGGAGCTTTCCTTTTATTTTTGGCGGAGTAACCTTTTTACTCCCTATTAATTAATTGCTTATTAAAAAAAATTAACTATATTATTTGTGTCCTTTTAACTATGTAATTATTTTTCATTAAAAAAAAAATCACGTGTATAAATTTATATCTTCAAAGAACGAATGTACTCTGAAACAATTAGGAAAAAAACTATATCCTAATTTTGATATAAAACATTTGTATTAAGATCTTCATCGTTCTCTTAAATTTTTTAAAAGTTTTGAAAATAATACATTGTTTCTATAATACTATTGTTGATTCATAATAATTGAATGGTAACTAAAACATAACACAGAATAGACAATGGAAAACTGAATGTATAGTAAGGAACAAATCAAATTTGATATACAGAAGACTAGCGTACAATACTCGATCACCATACATTTATTTAATACTCTAATACTATTTTTCACTTAATTTTTTTTAGATATGAAATATATATTACATTATGTTGTTAGTATTTACAATGTAAAATACTCTTTATTAGTTAAAATAATTATTATAAGGTAAAATTAACTTGCGTTAAGAGGTAAGTAATTTTTTAAAAATTATATATTGATTTTAATAAAAGTTTATAATTATTATTTTTAATTGTTTTTTTTAATTCAAACTTTTTGTTTGTGTATTTCTTAACATATTTTAGTGCACCTCCATTAGTATGACTTTTTTTTTATTGATTTCCAATCTCAACGTCCGTATATGATTAGATAAGTATTGTATTTTAAATAATAAGAATAATACTATTTGCAAAATTGATAAATAATTCTTTTAGGTTGATTATCAATCTTAACCGTACAAGTATAATTGGGGATTATATTTTGAGAAAGGAGTTTACTTAGTTGAGAAGATAAATTTTGTATTTAAAAAATGGATCCTAATTAATAGTACAATATTAAGTAATTGCAATTAATTAATTAATTAATAGTTATTAATAATTAGTTAAATAATTAAATTAGATTTGATGATTGAAATATTTAAATTTAAATCTTGAATCCAAATGAAAGATTTTTACTAAAACTCTATAGAGTTAAATTATCTAATTTTTTACTAATTGTAGAGAAGTTGTTACCTCAAATATTTAAGGGTTACATCTTTGAAATATAACATAAAACTTTTCTCATATAAGCAACTCTTCAACCTACGGTTTTATTTCTTCCTCCAACAAACAGTAACAAACCTCATAGTAGTAACACAAATATGACAATTAATATTATTTATTTAAATTAGAATTTATTTAACTGAAATTATAATGGTGATGATAATTAAATAATTATTTTAAGTATTATAGTAAAGTGACATTATAAAATAATTATTTATTTTATTGGAATAAGGGATAATTAGAATTAAGAAAACTATAAAATAAAGGAAAAAATGAGAATAGAAGAGAACTGTCAGAACGTGGTTTTGGGAGAAAATAGAAGAAAATGACAAGAGAAAAATCTAGGGCTCAAAGGAGAACATCATTGTTAAAGGTCGAAGAACTCATTGCTAGAATTACCAAGGTAAGGGTAGAGTTCTTATTCTATAAGGCTTTGCATGATGATTTATGTGTTAGGAATTATGATTACCATTGTTGGAATGCTTTTTCTTCATGTTGTGTTCATCTCTTTTATGTGTTGAATGAAATTGATAATGTGTTGTTTGTATGAATGTTTGATTGGTGTGTTGGTGATTAGTTGAAAAGTTTCTTCTCAATTCTATTAGTTTTATAATTGTATGATCATGATTTGTAGTTGTGTGTTGAGTTGATTTGTGTGATTATGCAATTATGTATGTATTTGATGAATTGGATGTTGTTAGAATGTTGTTGTCGATGTATGTGAATAAGAATCAGAATCTAGAACATGAGCATACGAATCATATGAGAATTGGGGGTTGTGGGATGGTTGGAAAATTAATTTAGTGTCAAAAGCAGTAGAAAAATGATTCCACTACAGGCGTAATCGGTTACGTGTTTTTGTTGTAACCGGTTACACTGTTGAAAAATGAATTTATGTACTATTTTTGAGTATGTAACCAGTTTAGTGTCCGATTGGGGCCCCGTTCGAAGCTTTAGAAAGCTGGTTCAATTTAATTTCATTTTTTGAAAATGATTTAAATAACATGTGATGGTATTTTATGGTATGTAATTATATGTTGTGGCGTGGAATATGCATGAATGCATTATTGATGTTTGTTTTATTATTATAGTGATGTTGCAGGATGTTTAAAGCATGTGTTTTGTGTATGGTGGTCAGCATTGGCGTGGTACATTGACTAAGGTGAAGGTCACTGTATATTTTTGTTGTTGCATGTCTATTATGTATCATGCATCATGGTGTTTGGACGATGGTCCGTTTTGGCGAGCCGCAATCCTATGGTGGGGATTGGGTGCGAGTAGTTGGTTCCAGGTGGAAATCGGTGAAGTGTTACTTATGGTGATGGTAAATATTTTTGGTGATTCTTAATCCTATGATAGGGATTAGGTGTGAGTAGTTGGTTCTAGTTCGGAATCAGTGAAGCATTACATATGGTGATGGTAATTGTCATACCCCAAAATTTGCCCTCTCATTTTTAAAGACAAAAATCTTAAAGTGCGAAAATAATTGAAGAGAACATCCTAAGCTTCCCAACAAATTCAAAATTATTCTCAAATAATGAAAATTGAGAAAATTATGGCTGGTAAAATTTGGGAAATTTTGAGTCAATGCATAAAGTCCAAATTGAGCAAATTCATTATTGGGCCACAGTTTTAATCCAATCACCCCCTTAAATTGTTTTATTTCAATTGTTTTGATTTATTCATTTAAATAATTCAAAATAAGGAAAATAAAATAAGTTAAGCTCTTAGTGAGGTCCAAGCCCATTTTCCTTTTAACCTAATGTTTTCTTATAAATAACTAACAACCCTTGTAAATAGACATATTGATATATTTGGTATAATAGTTGTGAAACCTTGAAAATACAGTTTTACGTTGTTGGTTGTTTATTGATTAAAAAACTTTGTTATTAGCACTGTCGAGATTGTTCAAAAATTTGTTTATTTATTAAATGATATGAAATTTTTTGTAAATCAAAAATTGTAAGAGTAAAAAAATGTGAAAAATTAAACTTTTATGATTGTAAAAGAAGAGAAATGTGAAAAACTAAACTTCGACGAGTTAAATTTCAACACTATTTCTATATCATTTTCTTTTATATAAATTTAAATTAATTTACAATTTAAATGAAATACATTTTTTTTAATTTATTGTGTTTTCATTTATTAAAGGCCTAATTTCAAAATAGAACAGGGCCTCCAAATTATTTGGGACGACCCTGATTCTAAGGCTAAGGTTTTCATTTGTAGAGATGATAAACTTTCAAATACAAAAAAAAGAATTTAAACAAAAGCATATATTTCAATTCATTCTAAGATTGTTATTTGTAGAAGCGGAAACCGATTAAACTCTCATTCAAATTGCAAAGCTTGAAAAATAATAATTATAAATTATATTACGTAATATGAATATGAATTTGAAGTGAAATTGCAAAGCTTTAAAAAATGAAACTTTCTCAGAGCTCTTGGATTGGAGTTGATATTGCTACAAAGACCTGCAAAATATTATATTCCTTTATACATATTATTATTATTATTATTATTATTATTATTATTATTATTATTATTATTAGTAATTATTGTAGAATCAATTTAAAAATAAAATAAAATTAGGGTTGATGTTAGAGTAATTATGGAGAAGACATGTGTCTAGGGTTGATATTAGATTAACTATCAAGATGACATGTGTCTAGGGTTGTCATCCTGACAATCAGAGATTTATATTAAGTAGATTATTATTATTATTATTATTATTATTATTATTATTATTATTATTATTATTATTATTATTATTATTATTATTATCTTACAATATAATAAAGCAAGATGAATTCTTTGGCAAGTTTGTCAAGTGTCATCGTCTTGGAAGTCTTACCATTTTAAAACTTGCTATTAATGGTAATCTTATTATAATTAGTTTTGATTATTTTATTATTATTTAATTAATTATTTCACTAATTTCTAACAATTATTTATTATTTATGATATATTATTCATAATTGGCCTTAGAAACAAACGAAAAATCTTTATTTTTTTAATTATTGAATAATTTTTTTATTGTTCCTAACTACTATTTTTATTGTTTATTATTCATTATTCATTGTTTCACTAATAATGCATTTGATATTTTTAATGCCTTTATAAAATCCATTCAAATCTATCATATAAGAAAAGTCTACCACTATCCCATCTCTAAGCTATGCCACATCAGCATCTCTTCCCACAATAATCCACATCAGCATTGTCAAAATTAACTTCTTCTTTCATGCAGTTACATCCTTCTATTCTTCAATTTCCATTATTCTCATAACTGTCCTTAATCCCACACTTTCCAAATTCCAAACCTGTCAAAAAAAAGTTTAAATTCTTCTTCTTCTTTACTGTCCCAAAATCTCTCTCGTCCTTTTTCTCTCTCTCACGAACTCTCCTCTTCTTCTTCTTTTCATTCTTCTTCTTCCTTCCTCCTTTTCAATCTGACTTTTTTTGATTTTGTTCTTTCAGAAAGTATGTAATCGCTATTCGAGTGGGTAAATCAACGATTTGGTTACTTCAAACGGTAGGACAGGTTTGTTCCAAATCGATCCGCCATAGATTTCAGTTACACTCAAGACATGCTAACAGAATGATAAGTTAGCCTAATGAATCCTCAGAATAATTTGTCTGAAATTATTAAAATTTTCAAACCAGGGAATCCATCCATCAATTTGGGAATTTCTACTCAGTTCTATGATGCCAAGAGTAAATTTGAGGAAAGAGAGGAGATAAGGCAGCGTAGAAGGTAATCGTTTCCCCTTCTATCAATCTAAATGATCGTCGATTAGTTGTATAACTTAATCTGTATTTTCAGGGCGAGTTTTTACTACATATTTGTTTCTATAACACCGGTTTTTCATATTAAATTTATGATACCCGTCTGATCACTAATAGTAGATTAATAGACAGTGATTGAAGGATTTGCTATTGAGGAACGTTTGTTGATAAAATTTTACATTGCAGGTTGAAGCTGTTTTGCTGCTTTTGGGATACCCGTGATTTGGTGGGTCGACATGATTTATGTGAAAGGGGAAAAGGTGAATAAAAACCCTTGAATTTGAGAGTATTGGATTGTGTTAGTGTCATGTCGATCTGTGAGAATGCCTAAATTTCTCCCGATTCTTCGTTCTTTCTCTTTTCCTCATGTTTGTTCATTTTTGTTATTGAGTTTCGAACTACTTCGATTTTGTTTTTGATTTAAGATTTGTTGTTTCAGGTGTGGTGATGTTGGCTCACGCGGAAGGGGAAGATTCGTCGGCGGTGGTGAGATTTATTGGTTTGGTTGACATCAGTGTTTATCTTCTTGGTTATTATTAATCACACTTTGCGGTCTTTTTCTTTCTCGCAAACTTAATGTAGCATTATGTTGAATTGTCTGGTAGTTGAAATTTGGGTTGAATTGTTGAATTTTCTGCTACCTGGCTCATGAAATGATGCAAGCTTGGCTTAGACTACTTCTCTGCTGTTTTGATGCTGCAGGTTTTGATGCAAGCTTGGCAACGGTCGTTGATTTTGGTCTTTCGATGTCAGGGTCATGTACTACTCTTTCAAACATTGTTTCTAATATAGAGATTATTGAAATTCTATTTTATTTATGGATTACTACTGTGAATCCAGCATATGCAACTCGGTTTCTTTGAAATCTGGAAAGAAAGGTAACAACCGTTCATATAATTCCGCAGCCGATTTACTGTTCTGTTTTAAAAGGGATCAACGACGCGGTTATGATCCGGATTGGTGACGCGGTTTCATCATTTGTTGCAAAGTTGCTGATTCCGTTTGCTGCCGATCATGGGAAACTGGACTAAGCAGCCGATTGCTATATCAAAACATGAACTCGAAGGTCACAACTTTTAATTGTTCATGAATTATACTTCTCTATATTTCGATTTCTAACAAATTGGGATATCTAAATAATGGTCTTCCACAAGACAGAGCAACACCTTGGTTTGACAAGGTATTCGATTTTTAGCTACTATTTTATTTCAGAAAGTTTTAATCTAATATGTTTTAATAAAAAAAATTTCGAAATGTTTCTATCTAATATGTTTTATACATATAGATTTAGAAGTATGTCTGAGCAATAAACATGTTGGATTACTGTTGTCATGTTGCAGAGCTTCTTGATTATTGCCTTGCTGAACTGGGAGGGAAAGTGGTGTATGGTGGCATTGTTACTGATCCATTGGCTGTAGAAAGAAATATTGTTGTCCATGGACAGATAATTCTGCAACTGTTAGCAGACTCTTTGCAACACCCTATTACCTTCAATCAACGTCAACGACTTTGTTGATGAATCTGTCAAAGAATTCTATTGCACTTCAGCTTTCATCGTTGGCACACCTGAACATGTAAGACTTTGTTAAAACTCCGTGTCTTTTTAATATCACTGAATCTAATGAATTCATTTAAATTTGTAGGTGGGAGTTTTGCTGGAACACCACCCAAGAAGATGGTTGTTGATGTTGTGTTTATGGCTACTATCAACATGGTTTGGCACTTTGATATTGTGTGGTGCTGCATATCTCTCAACAAAATTCTCATTCTTCCGTAGCTACCCTCATTTGTCTATAGAGACATGTCAAAAAATATTGCAGGGATGGTCTCAAAGTTATTTTCGTCTCCTTAGGATGCTTTTCACAACCATAAAGCTTCTCACTCTATTCGTTTTCTTCACTCAGGTAGGACGAAGAGGAATCATCCAGCAACAAAGCGGTTCCGCGACATGGAACAATTGTCTGGTGGTGAAAAGACTGTTGCTGCACTTGCATTGCTATTCTCCATCCATAGGTAGAGTTGTTGTACTTGCAAACTTATTTTATTTTTCTCATTTTTTTAGTAAAACTTAGATGGCCTGTTCTTGCCATAGCCATACTTCAAGCTGTGGTTGGAAGTCAAGCTATCATCACCGGAACTTTCTTGATAATCAAACAATGTTCCTCTTTAGGATGCTTCCCAAGAGTCAAAATCGTTCATACATCGTCCGCAATACCGCTTTCGGTGTCAATGCGGTAATTCTCTTCCCGGAAATGGTTTTCAAACTGAACATGGTGCGGTAATTCTCTTTCCGGAAATGGTTTTTAAACTGAACATGGTTTGTGTAATGTAATAGGTAATTGGATATGTGTATGTTTTGTTGTAAATTATAGTGTATTTGGGACCCTTGCTTGGCATGTGGTTTGTAACTGATTTTCTTTTTGTTTAGTTCCTTAGCTGCTTATGGAGCGTATGTGCATCCTATGCCATATTCGAACGAGATTGGTTTGCGAATGCTTATAGGCGGGGTTGTCAGGGAGGCTGCTGTGTTGGGGTATCACGAGGGGACAGAAGTTAGAATGAATTTCACTTGAGATTCACACTCTTATTATATGAGAATGGCATTGGAGACAATTCAGCAAAAAGAGATGCAATTCAGGTGAACTTTGGATTGTCAAGGCCCACATCCCCTGGAAAAGAGAGAGTTAGCACCGGTATATATTAGCAATAGTATTCTGTTAAGGTTCTGTTAATAGTATCGATGGAGCTTGCTGATTCCGTTTGCTGCCGAGTATGATGGCGATGGTTCAAAATTCGCAAGTTGTTGTGAGTTGTTGAAGAAGGTATGTGTAACATTTTTTTTCTGCAGATGTTGAAATTTCGAGATCGCGTCGGAGTTGGTGATGTGCGATCTGATGTTGTTATTTGAAGATGCTGCTAATTAATATAAATATGCAGATTTGGAAAATTGATGATATGGATTAACACGTTGATGGCCGTGCGGTTGAAGCTGAAGGCGTTATCGAGTTCTGTTGATTCTGTGTTGCTGTGTTGCTGTGTAATTGACAGAATACTACCGGCATCTATCATTTGTTATGTCATTATATTTATTTTGTTAAAAAAATAAAATATATGTACTTTAAAATATTTATATAATATATGTGTATCAGTTTAATTATATTTTAATTTTCCTAAAATATATCATTTATCAGTTTAGTTATAGTTTAATTATTTTTTTTCTTAATGGCTTTATTTTTTAATATTCAATTTTTTTTATATTAGTAATTTTATAACTTTACCAATTTTAACCAAAATTTAGTCTTTTACTAATACTTTTTATTATCCTCAATCCAAATGCGCGAAAACGACGGATGTCCGTGCGAACGCACGCGTATCAAAGTGACGGCTGCCATTGAATTTTACTGGTGGGTTGCATGAATTTAGATATCTATTGACCACGGGAACAAGCTCAAACGTTGGTGCCTACGCGAATATGGGCTTGAGTACGTGAATTTTTTAAACTGCGGATATGGGAACGGGTCCCTAAAATATATGCGAATATTTATATAATATATGTGTGTATCACTTTAATTGTATTTTAATTTTCCTATAATATATTATTTATCAGTTTAATTATAATTTAATTATCTTTCTTTTCTTAATGACTTTATTTTTCAATATTCAATTTTTTTTAATATTATTAATTTCATAACTTTACCCATTTTAACCAAAATTTAGTCTTTTACTAATACCTTTTATTATCCTCAATCCAAATGCGTGTTTGACTTGGCTGATATAGTAGCTATATATTTTAATCCACAAGACACGTGACCAGGCTCAAACGTTGATGTTCTCGCAGATATGGGCTTCAGTACGTGAATTTTTTAAACTGCATATATGGGAACGGATACTATAGTACCCTACCCATACCCTACTAATTTATAACTTTTTTCAATTTTAACCAAAATATAATCTTTTACTAATACCTTTTATTTGTCTCAAACCAAATGCGCGAAAACGACGGGTACGCGTGCGATGCAGTAAAATATTATTATATTGACTTATCAAATTACGCCCAACATATTCTTACAAACATTTAGGCCCAACACTTTAAAAATAACTTCTGTTTTCCTTCTTTATGATAACCTCTAATCTAATTTATAATTTTTTCCTAACATTTCTAATTTTTCTAAACCCAAATGCGCGGAAACGACGGGTACCCGTGCGAACGCACGGGTAAGACACTAGTTGTATATAATAGAGAAAGATACTTGAGCTTTTTTTTTTTGTTTGGAATTTGAAATGCAATCAATTGAAAAGTCATGGTACATTGAATTATTAAACGGTTGTTTTGAATTAACCAAAAGAACAACTTCCCATATTGTGTCATATGCCTTTTAATTTTTCTATTTTCAGTCTCAAACATATAAATTCAAAGATGCCAAACGAAAAAATGCCACAACTTCTCTTCTTCCATTCCAATCAATCTACGCAAGTATCTTCTACATTTTTTCACGCAAGTAGCTTTCTCACAACCATGACCATATTACACACTATTAACATCAATTTCATAAACTAAATTAAATTCACACCCAAACTACCAATTCATATGTCAAAACCATGAGTCAAATACACAACCACAAATCAAAACCACATTCATGATAAGCACAGAAGAGATATCCAAAATTGAAGTATACAACAACAACTCACTTGCAGCAGCCGTAATAGAAAAAAAAGCAGATGCAAAGATCACAAAAAAATATAAAGCAAACTCAACTTTTTCGTCGCCAGCAGATTTCTAGAAAACTCCCACGACGAAGCCGCATGTACCGGCCGCCGATGCGCCAATGCACATATACGCTGCAACAACAACGTCGATCATCCATGTAAACACGCAGCACATAACCGGTTAACCTCCACGTCAACATTCGCATCCAACCCCAAAACGCAGCATTCACGCACTCCTTCGCCACGTCTCCAGTCCACCGCTGCGCCACTATCAGTACCGGGCTCCTCCGACAAAGTCTCGTCCGGTCACCATTGAGAAAATCATTACCACTTTATTCTCTGTCACTATGTATCTACTCTTTGATTTTTCCTTGCCATGTTTTATTCAGATGTTATCTGGATTTGCTTTTAAGTGAGCATAATAAAAGAATTTGTTGGATGCTTGGTGTTTGATTGAGAAAAAGTATTTTAAAGAAGAAAACAAAATCTTTTCAAATTACTAAAACAAAAAATAATAATAATATCAATGTTTTTTTTTAATATTAACTTTTTTATATAATTCATGTAATAAAAATTACATAATGGCCTTACTTCATTTTTATAATAATATTAGTATTTTAGGTTTAGTTTTTTCTTTTGACTTTACTATTTCGACTTTTTTTAATGAAAATAACTACTTCAACAACAATGATCAATTATTCATATTATCATTGAATTACTTTTAGAAATATCAAATAATAATTTGATGAGTGTTAGATAAATCTTTGAACCGAGTATCAAAGCTAATAAATTTGTAAACTATTGTGATTTTTTTAATATTAACTATATTGTGGTCCAAAGCATTGACATATTTAAATAATTTTATATTTTTAATAATTTATAAACATTATATGTTTAAAATAAATATTAAATAATCATAAGCGAAAAAAATTATATTTTGAATAATGATAAGTGAAAAAAAATAAAAATTATCTTAAAAATAATTATTAATTTTTTTAAGATTATTGACTTAGTTTTTAGAGTTCATATTTCAATTAATATTATATTTATAATAAAATTTAATTTAGGATTTTCAGCGGTCAATAATTAGTCAATTATTAATTTAAAAATGAATATGAAATTCAATTTAAATTTGTCAAGTATGTTATTTTTTTAAAAAAAAGTATTCATATTGTATGAATGTAGATAATTAACTTTTAATAAAAATACTATATTTTATTTAAATCTCAATTATATTATAATTATTAATGAGTTATTAATGATGCAAGAGGTGAGGTGCTGCAACATCCACAAATCTGGGACAGATTACTTAACCAGGGTAAATTCCAGATGAAGGTGATGTATGATGCAATGACTGGTCATGAACATATGGTTGATTGGAGGACTATATTTCATAGAAACTTGGCTAGACCTAGGGCAAATTTTGTTACATGGATGCTGTGTCATGAGAAGTTGGCAACTAAAGATAGACTTAGGAGGTTCAAACTGATCACTGATAGCATATGCAGTATATGTAAGGAGGATGATGAGTCTATTGCTCACCTGTTTTTTGAGTGCAGGGATAACAAAGATGTGTGGTGCCAAGTTCTGAAATGGATCGATTATGCTCACAGGCCGCTCCCCTGGAAAGAGGAATTGAAGTGGATCACTAAGGAAGCAACAAAGAAAGGTTGGAAGACCAGCCTCTTAAAACTTGCTTTCTCTGAAACTGTTTACGGCTTATGGTATAGAAGGAATAACATTGTCTTTGCCAAAGGGACTCACACTAATATAGTTCATAGTATTATAGATAGTATTGTATACAGAAGTTGGTTGTCTAAGAAGCTTAGAGACCATGTAGCTCAATTGATGATGTAATAGGTTTTTTGATTGGTTGGATCTCTTGATCACCATTTTGTACATAACAGTTTTTGTGGTAATATATATTATATTTGCTTCAAAAAAAATAATAAATAATTAAATATTTAATTGTGTAATTAAAAGAAAATACAATTTTTTTAAAAACAACTGAAAATTAATCTTTAATTTGTTATTGTATAAGTAGAAGACGCGTTAACACATAAATTTATTATAGTAAATTCATATTATTATGCAAAGAACAAAAGAAATAAGTGTCATTTTTTACACTACATGGCTATTATTTTTATATTGGTTATGCCAACTCAAAATACTCAATTATTTTAAATCTTTTTTGGTACAACTATTTATAATGATACTCAATTATTTTAAATCTTTTTTGGTACACATTTTATACTTATAGCGCATACGCAATTAATGGATACACATTTTTTTGTACTTTCTTATAGCGCATACGCAATTAATGGATACACATTTTATACCAAAGAACAGGATGATAAAAGTACTATGCAAAATAGTGGTGTTACCTTGGTAGCTGAAGCTATGCACATATCAAGTGCGAATGACTTAAATCCGAAATTTGCAAATTTGTCATATTTTGGGGTTATCGAGCGCATTTTGGTGTTTGATTACGCGAAGTTTCAGATTCCTGTATTTGGTTGCAAGTGGGTTGAAAATAATAGTGGCGTACGAATGGATAAGTCAGGATTTTTGCAAGTGGATCTCAATAGGGTAGGGTACAAAGATGAGCCTTTCATTCTAGCCTCTCAAGCTAAACAAGTGTTCTATGTCAATGATCCGACAAGTACGAAATGGTCTATAGTGCTTTTATCTAACAAAATAGTTGATGAAAAAATTGAAGATCAAGGTGATATTGGTGTTGGCATTGAATCTTGTACAAGAAACGATCAAAATGAGAATGAATCTTGTATTAGAAATGATCATAATGAGGGTATTTGGATCAATCCAACCGTCCGCATTGTTAAGAGACGCGTAGTACACAAACCTACCAAGAAAAGAAAGAGACGTTAGTGATAAAGGTAATAGTATACATAGTCCGACTAATTTGTTTTATTCAATTTGGTGCATATTCTCGTTTTGTACATAACTTTTGAACCATGTATCCGCTTGTTGACTTCTTTACATGTAACTATACTATTTTGACGATTCCGGAGCTGCTCATGCACTTATCTTTACATTTCGGGACTATTTTTTTATCGGTTTTGCTTCTGCCCGTAATCAAAAGTCGGGCTTAGGGTCTGAATTTCGGAAAACCGACTTTGTTTTTGAGTCCGTGGCGACGTTTTACCATAGCCATGTAAATTTCGTTCAATTCCGATAACTTTCTTTTTTTACGCTTATTTTGATTTGTACCGATTTCGTTTCCGATTTACTTGTACATGCATGGTTTGACTTTCATTTGACTTGTATAGATTGTTAGCTTATTAATAGTGTACTAATGTGCTTTAGTTTGTTTGATACAGGTTCAATGGCTTCAGATAGAGATGCTCCACCTGAAAACCCACCTGAAAACTTACAAGAAAACTCACAAGAAAGAGTTGCTTCGGATACAAATGCTCCACCTGATACTGAAGCAAAAGAGGTTGCACGAGGCATCACTATTATGAGGGATATCATACGACATAGAGACCAAGGATTAGTATACCGATTGGAATGGAATTCTGATAAACAACCAATTGGTCCTAATTCTGCAAAGTTGACAAGTTATATTGGTACACTTGTCCGTATGCATATTCCAGTCTCCATAGCTACCTGGAAATCGAAGACGAAAAATTTAGAATTGGAGGAGAAAAAACAAGCGATTTGGGAAGAGCTTCAGGTATATATCATATATGGTTAATTGTTGTTATTATCTTGACGATAAATTGTTTAAATTATTTATACTAACACACTATGCGTACTCTTTTTGCAGAGGACTTTTGAGATACCAGATGAACGTAAAAGCTACATACTTAGTTTGGCCGGCAAGAGATATAGAGGGTGGAAAAGTTTTTTGACAAACACCTATCTTAAGGATAAAGATGGAAAATTTCTTGAAGTTGCACCGGGACGGCCAACAAAGTATGCGACCTTCATTGATGAAGCAGATTGGGCTGAGTTTGTAAAGCAAAGAGATGAAGCTTTTCAGAAAAAGAGTGCCACGAATAGGGAGAGAGCATCCAAACCCGCGTATCCATACAAAAAAGGGCGTTTGGGATATGCACGCTTAGAGGATAAAATTGTAAGTAAATAGAAATTCGATTTAATTAATTGTCTACATGTGCATGTTTTAATTGACGATTTTATCGTTTGTGTCAATGCATAGTTGGAGGAGACTAAAAGTGAGGAAGCTTCACTTCCTGTACATGTGTTGTGGAAGGAAGCTCGTGTGGGCAAGAATCACGCTGTCGATCCCGATGTTCAGAGAGTTTATACTGAATGTGTAAGTATAATACTGTGTCTTTAATTAAATCAAATGTTTTTTAATATATAAATGACTTTTTATCTCCACTAATAATTATTTAAATGTAAATGAATTACAGGAGACCTTGTCGCAATCGGCATCCACCGGTGAGGAGAGCGTACTTAGTAGAGTACTAGATGCTCCCGAGTATCCCGGTCGGGTGAGGGGTAAGGGTCATGGTGTGACTCCAACCTCTTTTTATAAGAGTTCTAGGAGAAGATCAAATCTTACCAATGAAGAAGTGTTGCAAAAGTTGCAGGAATTGCAAGCACAGGTCTCTGAATTGCAAAGAGATAAAGATATGTATATGAGAGAAAAGTGCAACACTTCATCGGTGAGAGAAACTAGTGATAAGGCTAGTATCAACTATCAAAAGAAATTTCCCGAGGTAATTATAAGTTTTTTTCCTTACAAACTGTTCTATTTTATTAATGATAATGACTTTATATTTACTTTTGGTTTAGGGCATTTCATCTTGCCAACTATACTTATCGGAACCGAATTATCGACTAGTTGGCAAGGGAAAAGTGCACAACACTTCGGGAGATTTACTTCACCACAGACCGCTCCCGGATGGACACCTGAAAGTATCGGTGGATGTTGTATTAGATCGTGATGCGATTCTACCGGTACCTGACATGGTCTCAGAGACGACATTGCTGCGAGATGCAATAGGATCGTTTGTTGCATGGCCCTCGGAGCTCATTACCATTAGTGATGAGGTAAATTGAAAACGATTATGAATCATTTAGTTTTCGAATGTCAATTCTAAACCGTTTATTAATTATGTTTTACATTTTATTTTTAGACTGCTCCTATAAAACCCGCAATTAAGGGTAAAGGGATTTTACAGGAGGAGGAGTCTGTTGCATCGCTAAAAGAGGTACATTTAAAGTGTTAATATATAATCTGAATCAAAATATGCATGATTTTATATTTTACCTAACTTATATGATTTTTAGGCATCCGCTCGGGAGTCACAACAAGTGACGCAGCAGGTTCGTAGCGTACCACCCAGTGGTCCTCCGAAGCAAGCGGCAAGAAAAGGCGGTGCTTTTGTGCCTCGATACCGGGCGACACTCGCAACAATGGTTGATATGTCCGATATGAAGGATGGTGCTTTACGGGAAATCGATATGGATGAAAGTGTCTTCGGTATTGAGTTCAAGTCACATATTACAATTGACGACTTGCAAGAGATTTTTGACCAGGATCAACTAGGCGTCAGTAATATGCAATCATACATCCGGTAATATTCACTCATCCGATATATTATTTAATTAGTCCCACAATATAATTTATTTACACTTTTCAATAAAAAGAATCTAATGTTTATTATGTTTTTATTTAAGGTTGTTGTATGACAGAGTGTTGCGCGGGACTGCATTGTCTAACAGATTCCGGTTCGTGTCTTCCGCCCATTGCAGCGGAATGGAAATTGTTTCGGATCCGGAATCTGTTAGACAGCGCTTAGTCGATAGATTCATGTCCACCGGCAATACAGAATGTCTGCATCTTTGGGCGTATAATACCCGACCAGTAGGGTTAGTTTCTCATTCTTTATTCATCTAATCTCTGTTTCTTTAGTGTATAGCAATATTTTCATATAACCTATTGTTTTAATTTATAGAGCACACTGGTTGCTGCTTGCTATCAACCCGATAAGGGAAGTCGTGTATTATCTGAATTCGGTAAAGGGTGAATGGACCAATTATCCGGCCATGAAGGAAATCGTTGATTTGTAAGTGGGATCGTTCTAAATATATATTCGTGTATATTTATATATTTACTTATTTGTGGGATTGATCTAAACATATGCTTTTATATATTTGTTAATTAGATCAATACAAGTATTCCGTAGTCAACGGGACGCACAGGTATCCCGGACTAAATCAAACAACATCACCTGGATCGAAGTGCAGGTACATTACTTTTCACAAATTTGCTTATAATATTTATGCTACTTGGTAAAACAAGACAACTTATATAGAATCTTATTTGTTTTTCTATGTAGTGTCCGATACAGCGTAACAGTTCAGACTGCGGATACTTTGTATTGAGGTTTATGAAAGAAATCATTCAGGCGAATCAATTAGAGATTCCTCCCACGGTATAAAGTTATAACTTAAGATAATTTCATATAATTTATTACATTTACCTAAATATATTATTCATATTATGTTTTTGTTTTATAGTACCTTGACGAATTCCGTGCTGCTGGGTACTCGAAGCTAAAGTTAGAAGAAATCAAAGAGGAATTGTGTCAATTTTATATTAAGCAATTTTTCATGCAGATTTGAACTATAATATTGTTGATTTTGTAATGATGTATATATATAATTTTGTAATGATGTATATATATAATTTTGGATATTATAATGGTATATATTAGTATATATATTGTCTTACTGATGGCTGAAATAATATAGTCGAAAATATATTACAGGTCGAAAATATATTACAGGTCGAAAATATTACAGGTCGAAAACATTACAGGTCGACTGGGAGGATTAAATTATAGGCTGCACATAAAAATACCTCATTTAGCAACTACAGCGCTTCTAGAAAGCGCTCTTAAAGGTCCACATACTAGAGCGCTTCTTAGTAAAAGCGTTGGCAAAGACCA
The DNA here is from genome assembly GCF_029867415.1 of Vicia villosa. Taxonomy (NCBI): domain Eukaryota; kingdom Viridiplantae; phylum Streptophyta; class Magnoliopsida; order Fabales; family Fabaceae; genus Vicia; species Vicia villosa. The sequence goes on along the minus strand of NC_081181.1, from coordinate 135,848,850 downwards.
GTAAAAAAGCAAAAAAAACTAAAAAATTACGCAGCATACAAAAGCGCTTTGGGAAAAGCGCTCTGGTAGGCCCCCCTATGAGAGCGCTTTGTCTGGAAAAAGCGCTCTCATAGGGGGGCCTACCAGAGCGCTTTTCCAAAAGCGCTTTTGTATGCTGCGTAATTTTTTAATTTTTTTTGCTTTTTTACTGGTCTTTGCCAGCGCTTTTACTAAGAAGCGCTCTTAAAGGGGGGTCTACCAGAGCGCTTTTTCCAGGAAAGCGCTCTTATAGGGGGTCCTACCAGAGCGCTTTTTCCAGGAAAGCGCTCTTAAAGGGGGGGTCTACCAGAGCGCTTTTAAAAGCGCTTTCGTAGCCTACGCCAGCGCTGGCTTTGGCAGCGCTTTAAAGCGCTGTTAAAGGCCAAAAAAAGCGTTGTGAAAGCCCTTCCGTGTTGTAGTGAATTATTTTAAATCTTTTTTGGTACAACTATTTATAATGATACTCAATTATTTTAAATCTTTTTTGGTACAACTATTTATAATGGTTCAATAATACAATCAAATTTTGTTTTACAATAAGATTATGTAATTATTGTTAAATAGTTAAATTATTTATTTCATTTGTACTAATAATTTATCCACTTATTTTTATGTTAACATTGTTTCATTTGTAATCTTTAAAAATAATTATAAAGTATTTTTTAAGCATAAGGGTCTGTTTGGTTCAAATGAGGGGAGGGGAGGGGAAGGATTTTAATGGAGGGAAGGGAAGGGGAGGGGAGGGTAGGGATTTTTTGTAATTATATATATGTTTGGTTTAAACGAGGGGAGGGGAGGGGAAGGAAGGGATTTCGTTTAAAAATATGTTTGGTTCACGAGGGGAGGGGAGGGATTTTAATAATAATTTACAATTTTATCCTTGTAAATTTATATAAGTGATATGATATTCAATTGTAAAAATTTCATAAATATTTTCTTGGAAATAATATTTGTATAACTGAGTGAATAAAAAGTCATAACTTATCGCATAATATTAAAAAAAAATTGAGTACACTTGATTCGTATTATAACTCTCGACACAAAATAAACTATGCGTTGATAACAACTTTTGAATATATAAAATAAATTATAATAAAAAACAAAAAATTATAGTAATAATAATTTTTATTAAATAAAAAAATAATTTGAAGGTGAAAAATAATTATAATAAGTTGATGGAAGTAATAGAGAAAAAATCACAAAAAGAAAAGTAGGAACATGAAAAAAAAATTTAAAATAATAAAATAAAACTGAGGATATTTTAGTAAATATATTAATTAAATTAATATTAAAACTCAGATCCCCTCCCCTCCCTTCCGAATCCCCCCGATTCGGGGGAACGCAAAAAGTGTCATTTGGAGGGATTTTGCTCTCCTCCCCTCCCCTCCACTCCCCTCCTAAAAATTGAACCAAACACATTTTATTTTAAATATTCCCTCCCCTCCCCTCGCTCTACCTCGAACCAAACACACCCTAAAGAAATTTTATACCGTGCTCGCACGGGTACACTTACTACTTAATGTAGAATCAATTTAAAAATAAAATAAAATTAGGGTTGATGTTAGAGTAATTATGAAAAAGAGATGTGTCTAGGGTTAGGGTTGATATTAGATTAACTATCAAGATGACATGTGTCTAGGGTTGTCATCATGACAACTTTAGATTTATATTAAGTACATAAAGTATCAACATTAGTGGAGCAAATAATTAGTGGTGTGATTAAAGTTAAAAACACCATTAAAAAAAAGTTATGTGATGACACATCAGCAATATTAATTGCCAAAACAATACGGTAACATTAGTGATTTAAAAAAAAACTTTGATACCCTTATAATTAGTCTAAATTAGTTTTAAATTAGTGAGGTTAAAATTGGTTATTTGAGATATTTAATTATAGTTGTATATTAGATAGAAGAAATGTCATTGTCATTAATGTCTCCATGAACTCACTTCAATTTTTCTCAATGTGTTTTTTCTACTGTTGCGAGTTTACCGACGGAGAGACTCCAACAATTTAGTTATTGAGCTTATTTTAAGAACTCAAAAATATTCTTAAGAATAAGCTATTTAAAAAAATAAATATATAGAAATTTAATTTAATTTTTTTTAAAAAAAGTGTTGAATATATAATTTAATATTTTAACTAAATTTGATAATTAGTATAACTAACAAAAATCCCAAAAAAATATAACCCTAAAAATATTATATAAATGTTATGAGAAAAAACATTTTTGCCTTCTTACATCATAATAAAATCATCAAAGTCGCGAAAGTCTTATTTCTTAAAATCTTGTAACAAACATTAACGTAATAATTTCTCAATTAGGTAATTTTGAAAATGTCAATTTTAAACTTAAAACAACCATCCTTACTTTTTTAAGGGTATGTTCATTGAAGAAATAGTTTTAATCAAATTTAGTGAATATTATTGAATTAGATTTAGAACTTTATTTGGATAATAATAATAATAATAATAATAATAATAATAATAATAATAATAATAATAATAATAAATGCATGATCTAAATGTACTCCTATAAAGTAGACTCCAATATGAAACAAAGCTTTAAAAAATGTTTTTATTAGATGTCCGAGACTGAAATCCATTAAAAAATAAGAGTTAGCTATAAATAAACTATTAAATTTAATTACGAAGTTTGCAATATGAAAGGTTTTAAATAAAATTCTATAAAGTTAAATTGTTGAGAAAAGTTTGCAATATAACCTAAAACTTTTCTCATATAAACAACTCTTCATATGGTTTTATTTCTTCCTCAACATACAGTAACAACACAAACATGACAAACATGGATTGGATTCGCGGTCGTTTGCTAGGTAGTGGAAGCTTCGCCAATGTCTACTTAGCCACACACACAAAACATTCGGTTAACTTTCCGTCTATCACCGCCGTCAAATCCTCCGAAAACTACACCTCACATTTACTTCAAAAGGAGAAACATATACTAGATCGTTTAGGTTCATCCCCACATATTATCAAGTGTTTTGGTCACGATTTTACTTTTGAAAATGGCGAAGACTATTATAATATATTCCTTGAATATGCCGCCGGCGGAACACTTTCTGACCAGCTCAAGAATCACGAAGGCAAGTTCTCGGAAACTCTCGTTCGCGGTTACACGAGGTCTGTTTTAGAAGGACTTAAACACATTCACAAAAACGGTTTCGTTCATTGCGACTTGAAGCTAGAAAACATTCTTGTATTCGAACGTGGAAATGTTAAGATTTCAGATTTTGGTCTTGCAAAGGAGAAAGGTTTAGAACATGGTGAGAAGAAGTTGGAGTTTAGAGGAACTCCTATATTTATGGCGCCGGAGTCAGTTAACGATAGCGTTTATGAATCTCCGGTGGATATTTGGGCTCTTGGTTGCGCCGTCGTGGAAATGATTACCGGTAAACCATCATGGATTATGAGTAGCAAGGAAAATATGTGGTCGTTGATGATTCGTATTGGGATTGGAGAAGAATTACCATTGAATCCACATGAATTATCAGAAGAAGGCAAAGATTTTCTTAAAAAGTGTTTTGTTAAAGATCCTATGAAAAGATGGAGTGCTGAGATGCTTTTGAAACATCCTTTTATTTCTTATGATGAAACTGTTTTATCTTTGAAAGAGTTTTCATTGCCATTAATGTCTCCCAGAACTCACTTTAATTTTATTCAATGGGCTTTTTCTACTGTGAAGACTTTACCGACGAAGAGACTCCAACAATTAGTTACATAGATTGATTAGAATCAGACTGGTGTTTTCTCCCGTGAAATTAGAATTTTGATGAATCACATTGTAATGTATATATCACATGATGTTAATTAATTCTTTTTGATGAAATGAATGAAAGTTGTTTTAATATGTTTGAATTTGTTCTATTTTGTAATCTGTTTTTAGTATTGAAATGAATGAAAGTTTTTGCATTGATAAAGTTAAACTATGATACTGCTAAATCAAAACTTTCTGTTTCTGTTACTGCATTGCGCCATCAATATAAAAGTATAGTGTCAAATAAAGCTAAATCAGTATTGATCATGCCAAACACGAATGGGTAACAAATGCAAGGATCAAGGTCTTAAACAATTGTAATTCTTGGGATGATAATTTTTAACTTATTTAAGGTAAATTTAACAAATTTTTAATAATGTTCTTTTTAATGTTATAATGATGTAAAGTGAGTTAAGTTACATAATCATATTCATATGTTTTTTTGTAGTGATAGAGTATGAAGATTTTTTAATGATTGTATCAAATTCAAAATTTAGATGTAGTTATGAAAATAAACATTTTTGCCTTCTTACATCATAATAAAATCATAAAAGTCACGAAAGTTTTTTAAAGTTATTTCACTATTGATGTTTTTTACAATGAAAAATATATTTCTTAAAATCTTGTAACAAACATCAACGTAGTAATTTCTCAATCAGGTAATTTCGAAAATGTCAATTTTAAACTTAAAACAACCATCCTTATTTTTCTAAGGGTCTGTTAATTGAAGATGTAGTTTTAATCAAAATAAGTGGATTTTATTGAATTAGATATAGCACTTTACTTGGATAATAATAATAATAATAATAATAATAATAATAATAATAATAATAATAATAATAATAATAATAATAATAATAATAATAATAATAATAATAATAATAATAATAATGACTTATGTTTTTATGACAAACAAGTTTTGAAAAATTTTATATATATACTGATGAAAAAAAATATTATATATATATATATATATATATATATATATATATATATATATATATATATATATATATATAGTTAATTAGGGGTGGACAGGTGGTCGGGTAGGTTTGGATTCGGGCCTAAAAGCTCAATCCTCTCCAAACCTCGAATGCCATACCAAAATCCAATTCCGACCAAAGAAATCGATTTGATCGGATTACGGTTTGTCGGATTACCAGTTTTTATAGTTTGGTTAGATCGGATTATATGGAAGTCAAATAATTGCATTATTTAACAATTCAAAAACATGCAGCAAAGATTCCCCTGACTGCCTGCATGGTAATCCACGTGGTATTTTTAATTTTTTTTAAATCGACATGAATTATTTATATTTATATTTTATTTTTTTAATCCATCCACATGAATTATTTATATTTATATTATACTTTTTTAATCTACATAAACTATTCAAATTTTAATTATTTATTTTCAATTATTTATCTAGCGTTCAGACGGGCACTCCCGTGCCCGTCTGCCCGCTTTTTTAATGTGCACAGCCGAGAAAAATAAATGTTTGTACATCTTTTAAGGAGGTATTTATATTGTACGACACATTTGAAAAAAAAATAGTAGTTAGACACTTCGCTTAAAATTGTGTTATGAGTCCTATCTTCTTCCTACATGACCCTAGGATACTAATTCAGTAACACATATGTCTCTTCTAAAGTTTGATTTATACGCCCTGCTAAAAATAATTCATATATAGACAATATTAGTAGAAGTAAACAAATTTAAGATACCATTGAAAGTATGATCTCTAAACATGCTAATAATATTATTACACTTTGAAAATGGGAAACAAACACATGCATTAAATTGTATTCAAAGACCGGTGCATACATTGCACAATTTATCGTGTGTAATCAATGACGCTCTTTTTGAGGAAGGCCGAACATAAAATCTTTGTGGGAAGAATTGTCTTTTTCCCAGCAATTGATTTCCACACTAATGAGTAAAAATGTAAGACTTTCATATTATAATCTTTTAGAGAAAAAGATAGTGTAGTATTAATAGTAATTAGTGTAATATAATATTTTTTATACCTTGAAAATAGTCTAATCAATTCTTCATACACCCCTTTATCAATGAAGTCTTGAATTTTAAAAAACTACAAATACATCACGAAATATATGATCAACAAACAAATACATTTAAAACATGTTACTCGTAAAGTATAATTTGGTTTAGTATAAAATATAAATAATGTAATACCTGAAGAATAGAGATAGATTGTTTTAGTATAGATTTGGTAGAACAACAACTCTTTTCTATGCTTGAATTACATGGATTCCTGCTAATAAAGTTAAACAATTAACTTAAATAATATATATAGTTTTATATCCAGAGATGAACAAATAAATAAACATTAAATCAATGCCTCCAAAAATATGTTAGGGCTAAAAAGTTTTACATGAATAATATAAATACCTCTCTATCCTTTGAGATAATATTTCTCTTTTCACCATTTTCCAAAGTTGTGTTTTATCTGTTATCACGGTGGAGCTCCAACCGAGAGAGTAAATCTGCAGACGTTTTACCTGTTTTAATAAGGATGATAGAAGTATTAGTGAAATGGTGATGAAAAATGCAACAAATAGTTTTTTCACATTTACTTTGCATAAACATGTAAATACACCTTATTGTCGGGTTTGTCGATGGAAGAAATAGTTTATTCGTCCTTCCATGTGTTCCATTTATCTTCAAAGTGTCCCATCTAAAATTTATTGCACAATAATAGTGAGAGGAACAATGACCCTATGAAAAGATGGAGTGCTGAGATGCTTTTGAAACATCCTTTTATTTCTTATGATGAAACTGTTTTATCTTTGAAAGAGTTTTCATTGCCATTAATGTCTCCCAGAACTCACTTTGATTTTATTCAATGGGCTTTTTCTACTGTGAAGACTTTACCGACGAAGAGACTCCAACAATTAGTTACATAGATTGATTAGAATCAGACTGGTGTTTTCTCCCGTGAAATTAGAATTTTGATGAATCACATTGTAATGTATATATCACATGATGTTAATTAATTCTTTTTGATGAAATGAATGAAAGTTGTTTTAATATGTTTGAATTTGTTCTATTTTGTAATCTGTTTTTAGTATTGAAATGAATGAAAGTTTTTGCATTGATAAAGTTAAACTATGATACTGCTAAATCAAAACTTTCTGTTTCTGTTACTGCATTGCGCCATCAATATAAAAGTATAGTGTCAAATAAAGCTAAATCAGTATTGATCATGCCAAACACGAATGGGTAACAAATGCAAGGATCAAGGTCTTAAACAATTGTAATTCTTGGGATGATAATTTTTAACTTATTTAAGGTAAATTTAACAAATTTTTAATAATGTTCTTTTTAATGTTATAATGATGTAAAGTAAGTTAAGTTACATAATCATATTCATATGTTTTTTTGTAGTGATAGAGTATGAAGATTTTTTAATGATTGTATCAAATTCAAAATTTAAATGTAGTTATGAAAATAAACATTTTTGCCTTCTTACATCATAATAAAATCATAAAAGTCACGAAAGTTTTTTAAAGTTATTTCATTATTGATGTTTTTTACAATGAAAAATATATTTCTTAAAATCTTGTAACAAACATCAACGTAGTAATTTCTCAATCAGGTAATTTCGAAAATGTCAATTTTAAACTTAAAACAACCATCCTTATTTTTCTAAGGGTCTGTTAATTGAAGATGTAGTTTTAATCAAAATAAGTGGATTTTATTGAATTAGATATAGCACTTTACTTGGATAATAATAATAATAATAATAATAATAATAATAATAATAATAATAATAATAATAATAATAATAATAATAATAATAATAATAATAATAATAATAATAATAATAATAATGACTTATGTTTTTATGACAAACAAGTTTTGAAAAATTTTATATATATACTGATGAAAAAAATATTATATATATATATATATATATATATATATATATATATATATATAGTTAATTAGGGGTGGACAGGTGGTCGGGTAGGTTTGGATTCGGGCCTAAAAGCTCAATCCTCTCCAAACCTCGAATGCCATACCAAAATCCAATTCCGACCAAAAAAATCGATTTGATCGGATTACGGTTTGTCGGATTACCAGTTTTTATAGTTTGGTTAGATCGGATTACATGGAAGTCAAATAATTGCATTATTTAACAATTCAAAAACATGCAGCAAAGATTCCCCTGACTGCCAACATGGTAATCCACGTGGTATTTTTAATTTTTTTTAAATCGACATGAATTATTTATATTTATATTTTATTTTTTTAATCCATCCACATGAATTATTTATATTTATATTATACTTTTTTAATCTACATAAACTATTCAAATTTTAATTATTTATTTTCAATTATTTATCTAGCGTTCAGACGGGCACTCCCGTGCCCGTCTGCCCGCTTTTTTAATGTGCACAGCCGAGAAAAATAAATGTTTGTACATCTTTTAAGGAGGTATTTATATTGTACGACACATTTGAAAAAAAAATAGTAGTTAGACACTTCGCTTAAAATTGTGTTATGAGTCCTATCTTCTTCCTACATGACCCTAGGATACTAATTCAGTAACACATATGTCTCTTCTAAAGTTTGATTTATACGCCCTGCTAAAAATAATTCATATATAGACAATATTAGTAGAAGTAAACAAATTTAAGATACCATTGAAAGTATGATCTCTAAACATGCTAATAATATTATTACACTTTGAAAATGGGAAACAAACACATGCATTAAATTGTATTCAAAGACCGGTGCATACATTGCACAATTTATCGTGTGTAATCAATGACGCTCTTTTTGAGGAAGGCCGAACATAAAATCTTTGTGGGAAGAATTGTCTTTTTCCCAGCAATTGATTTCCACACTAATGAGTAAAAATGTAAGACTTTCATATTATAATCTTTTAGAGAAAAAGATAGTGTAGTATTAATAGTAATTAGTGTAATATAATATTTTTTATACCTTGAAAATAGTCTAATCAATTCTTCATACACCCCTTTATCAATGAAGTCTTGAATTTTAAAAAACTACAAATACATCACGAAATATATGATCAACAAACAAATACATTTAAAACATGTTACTCGTAAAGTATAATTTGGTTTAGTATAAAATATAAATAATGTAATACCTGAAGAATAGAGATAGATTGTTTTAGTATAGATTTGGTAGAACAACAACTCTTTTCTATGCTTGAATTACATGGATTCCTGCTAATAAAGTTAAACAATTAACTTAAATAATATATATAGTTTTATATCCATAGATGAACAAATAAATAAACATTAAATCAATGCCTCCAAAAATATGTTAGGGCTAAAAAGTTTTACATGAATAATATAAATACCTCTCTATCCTTTGAGATAATATTTCTCTTTTCACCATTTTCCAAAGTTGTGTTTTATCTGTTATCACGGTGGAGCTCCAACCGAGAGAGTAAATCTGCAGACGTTTTACATGTTTTAATAAGGATGATAAAAGTATTAGTGAAATGGTGATGAAAAATGCAACAGATAGTTTTTTCACATTTACTTTGCATAAACATGTAAATACACCTTATTGTCGGGTTTGTCGATGGAAGAAATAGTTTATTCGTCCTTCCATGTGTTCCATTTATCTTCAAAGTGTCCCATCTAAAATTTATTGCACAATATTGTGAGAGGAACAATGACCCAATTGACATAATACAATGACATTAGAAAAATGATTCAGTATAACACACTTTTGTGTTGTAGTGAGGTTTAACATTCTTCTGTCTTAACTCCTTACATAATTGGAAGACTTCACTGTATTTTAGCTTTCCTGTATAGGAAAACAATCAATAATGTTAGAGTTAGTCATTAGCAAAAAATACAAAATATTCATTCGTATTTACTGTAACAAATATACGAATTAATGTGTAATGAATTTTTATATTATAGTTAGTGAATACCTGCGGGTGCGATAAAAGAATTTGATCTCCCCCCTGTAATTTTCCCTCCCTAATCAAAACTCTTGTCGTAGTCTGTGCGACATCTGGATAAAGCCACATATAACTGTCCATGATTGAAAACCATGTCGTGGAAGATATATTCCAACATTTGGAATGGTTTGTCCTTGTGCTTTATTTATTGTAATTGCAAAACTTAGTTGTACAGGAAACTGCTTTCTACTTAGTACAAAAGGCAACCCATCACTTGCAGACGTTTTTATTTTAATTCTTGGCAAGAAAGCTCGTTTTCCCGCGTTGCTTCCTATCAAGATTTCCACATCCAACATATTCATAAATAAACCACGACATAATAAGAGCGTCCCATTACACAGTCCATATCTAGGATCTAGATTTCGCAACAACATCAATGGTGCACCTTTTTTTACCTTTAGAATATGTGGTGGCAAACTACCCTGTGCAATTGAGTTTAAAAATTCTTGCTGGTATAAATTATGAGTATCCCCTTCAACCTCGTCAAATGACAACAACTCATGTTCTTCTCCTGGAAACTGATCGATGATTATATCATTCAATTTTTGAACCTCGTCATTTGTTGGGGTCAAAATAGCTCTCTGTACCATATAAGGGGCATCCCATCCATGCAATTCTAATTCAGGAAAAATATGTTGGATAAGTACTTGTATAGAATGTTCACCCTCCCACGGGATTGCAATTTGTGAAGGTAACCTCACCATGTCATCTGGTTTGGTAGGTTGAACACCATCACCAATGCGAATAAGAAATTTTGCAAACTCATGGTCATGGAGTGACCGCATATTTTGACGCAACCGCAAAATCTTGGTATGAGCCCATAAATGAGACTGAACAACACACGCTGAAATCATTTGCGCCTTAGTACCATTCTTTACAACAGGAAGAACTTGACGAAAATCTCCCCCCATGATCATAACTTTTCCACCAAATGGAGCATTGTTGCTACAAATATCTTGCAATGATCGATCTAAGGCTTCTAAACAATTTTTGTTTATCATTGGGGCTTCATCCCAAATTATTGCAGCTGCCACTCTAATGAGGTTTGCAAGATCTTTTTGCTTTTGAATACCACAGATGGAACCCGGTTGTATCTCGATAGGTATCTTAAATCGAGAGTGTGCAGTCCTACCACCGGGTAACAGTAGTGTTGCAGCTATGCCAGATGATGCAGTTGCCAAGACAATTTCTCCTCTATTTCGTAAAGTTGCCATTAATGTTCGATAAAGGAATGATTTACCTGTTCCTCCTGGGCCATCAACAAAAAATACCCCACTGTATTTTTGATCAATGACATTCATGATGGTTGTGAACGCAATCATCTGGTCATTATTTAACTTAGCAACATATTCAATATCTTCATTCGGGATATCAACCGCTAACTCCTCTTGTGTGACACTTGGGTTTAAATTCTCCTCTATTGCATCAGGGGATAATGATGGAAGATCATAATCTTCATTTTTTTCCATGTTGGCCTAAGAGTTCATTCAAATCCTTCAACAACATATTAGTCAAGACTAATTCCACACCATTGTTCATTGCTTGATAATCCTCTGTCATATGTGTAAAAAACTCATTCCAAAGACTTCTAACATCAGTAGGTTCACAAAATATTAGAATCGTCACAAACAACCTCCTTAAAGCATATGGCATTTGGAGACCCGCAGCCTCAACCAAACAATCACGAATACTATGATCAGTCTCCAAAAATCCTCGGTCCTCTGCTGACTTTTTAAATGTATTAAATGGAATGTCATTATTTGTAAGAAGATATTACCAACTGGTTGGACCTCTGACATGAGATAACAATAATCGCACGTAGAACTTATCCCCCTCCGAAGGTGATACTGTATAGATTCTTCCAATAACTTTTCTCGTTGATCGCCTGCGATGCCACTCCTTGCTCCTATTGTTCCAACAGTAGTGCTCTGGTATCTCTCTATACAGATAATTCCTTGCCTCCGGATCTCTTTGATTTAGCTTAAAGAATTGTGTGAGCATTGTTTTGGAGTTGCGTTCATTATTTAAGACATCTGTAATTCTTTGATGTTCATAAAAGCGCACTTGATGACGGTCTGGCAAGTGGATCTATAGTCTTTCAACAGAAGGATATAATCGGTAAAGAGTGAATCGAAAAATTCTCCATATTGCCTCGGGAGCACAAATCCATCTCGCATCAACATATTGCTGGACTTCATCCATGTATGATCCTTTGTGAACCTCCATAGACACACGATCAAGACCCTTGTACACATATTTGTATAGATACTTGATACTTTTAATACTACTGCAAACCTCTACATTGATGTGACAGTCATATTTTAACACTAACCAAGGGTTATATGGAACCACCCATCTATTATCGATAGACCTATCTCTACCTATAGATATAGGTTCGTCAAACCTTCTCCTATACTCTGGATATGAGTCAGTGCCTTGACGTGTTTCATCGCAAAATTTTTTGGGATACCTTTTTTTACATTGGCCATCTTTCATACATGGTGATCTTCGATTGAGTACGCCGCAAGGTCCGTGGATCATATGTTTTACAACTGCTTCATGCAACTGTGGTTCACATTCTAATTTAGGTATTTCAGCTCTAACCACACTATCGTAATCTTTTGGGTTACGCAACTTGTCGTTACTTTCCAAGACCAACAACATATGCACATGCGGCAATCCTCGTTTTTGAAATTCAGTGACATACATGTAACTTTTAACCTTTCCTAAGACTCCTCTGTTAATGACATCATCCTTCAGTTGCTCGAATTTAGAACGAAATATTCTCGTTAGTAAATCTGGGCGATCTTGTGGTGTTTGAAAAGGTAGAAGTTCTGATGTTATCTCATACCATGAAGGATTGCACGTCATGGTCAAAAAAGTATTTGGTTTACCGCTATTAAGAACAATAGCCATGCCATCTTCGTAATGTTGTGTCATGTCTCGACGACCTCCAATAAATGATGATGGTAATATTGTTCTTTTTCCAATATTTTCTACGATGGTTAATGTAATGCGTTAGATTTAGGATATATGATTGGTTGTGATTAAACAAACAAATAATTATTAATCTATAAAATTCTAAACTAATGCGTACATGCATTAGTTTCACCAACATGCAAAGCATCTTGTAAACCTTGGTACACTTCAGCACGTATATTTTCCTGGTGTTCTCGAATCCACCTTAACCTCCCTGATTCAATTTTGACATAATTGTCTACGACATATTGTTGTAATAGTCGACCCGTATTTAACAACATTGAATGATCATTTGGACGAATCTACAATGGATTAAAAATCATGTTGATAGTAAACCATATGTTTTTCAAATTATATTTATGCTATTCTAATATGTACAAAAAATAACTTAAATGTACCTGTAGCATGTAGCTGTAATACGCTCGACATGACACTCTTCGTCCATTATAATTTGTCGTGTTAACATCCCAACCATGTGTCCCAAATGGAAACAATATAGGATACTGCAAGGGATCATAATATCCTTTTATTTCTTGTAATTTCTTTGGATTGCCATCATGGCGAATGACATTAATATCCCTTCCATATGCCATAGATTTAGTATCACCTCCAACAATAATTGCAGCGACTTGTTCCGCAGATGGAAGATTATATTGAGGGTGATTACTTGGACGCTTTTTGAGTATGAGGCTACAGTCACTGGTATTTGGAAGTAATGACAGTTGTCTGAACCTAATTGTTAGCTGAAGATTTCGTTTTACAAATATGATCCTTCGAAGGGTGAAGATTCGAAGGAGGATGGTTCCTGATGACCGTCTTTGAAGATAAAATGGCTCCTGACGGCCATGTTTCGAGGATGAAGAATTTTTAAGTCGTAACGGAGATAGTGAATGCTGAAGCTAGTAGGAGTGTATATCTTCGAGACTTAGACAAATTTTACGAAATATGTTAAGTACTGATGCTTAGTGTATTTCCGTGGTATTTTAATGTTAAGTTATATTGCCACGCGTCGGAGGAGGATTCAGGCGGGAGGATTTGAAATTCGAAGAAGTTCTCATAACTGTCCAGAGACAGATGGCTTTCCGAGGATTCTCATGAGAAACGTGGCATTAGATTAGCGTAGGACCGTTAAGGTCGAAACTAGTATAAATAAGGGTTCTAATGTTAGGATTCAGTGTGTTCATTTTGTACAAATCACTCACATATTACTCAAATATCAAGTGTTAAGAGAAAGAGTTCGCTGAGAAATGTACGTATGACACCACCACCATTTTAATACATGTGTATTTTCCTTTATTTTCAAGTATCTTTCGATATTATTGCATTTCGTTTACTTCTTTCCATTTACATTCCTGCATTCTTTATTTTCATGTTATTTATCTTTGAAGTATTTAACATTTCCGCACTTTAAGATTCTTGCACTTTTACAGTTTTTGTCCTATGTTTTATCTTGACTTACTTTTCGCTGGAGTTATATTTACGCGTATAACTAAGTGATTGCTAACCTTTATTATTTCGATTGAGTAATTCTTATTTTCAAGACAAATCACAAACATGGATCGAATAACAATCTTTTTGACTATGTCCAAGGATCAATCTAGTCGATCCTGCGAGTAACCAAATCATATTTATTATAGTTTGGAAGACTAGCGGTTGTTTACCGGAAATCACCGTAAACACTAATTACAAAAGGATTATACTGATGGAGCAGTTGTTGTAGTTTTTGAACCACAGTCTGGTGTCGTGGATTTTCCTGTATTCTATTATGTAGCTCGTTATCTGTTTCATAGATGGAAATGATTACCGGTAAACCAGCATGGATTATGAGTAGCAAGGAAAATATGTGGTCGTTGATGATTTGAATTGGGATTGGAGAAGAATTACCGTTGATTCCAGATGAATTATCAGAAGAAGGCAAAGATTTTCTTAAAAAGTGTTTTGTTAAAGATCCTATGAAAAGATGGAGTGCTGAGATGCTTTTGAAACATCCTTTTATCTCTGATAATGAAACTGTTTTATCTTTGAAAGAGTTTCCATTGCCGTTAATGTCTCCAAGAACTCACTTTGATTTTATTCAATGGGATTTTTCTACTGTGAAGACTTTACCGACGGAGAGACTCCAACAATTAGTTACATAGATTGATTAGAATCAGAATTTTGATGAATCACATTGTAATGTATCACATGATGTTAATTAATTATTTTTGATGAAATGAATGAAAGTTGTTTTAATATGTATGAATTTGTTCTATTTTGTAATCTGTTTTGAGCATTGAAATGAATGAAAGTTTTTGCAATATTCTCTGTTACTCTGGAATGATAAAGTTAAACAATAATACTGCTAAATCAAAATTTTCTGTTTCTGTTACTACATTGCTAAACCAACTATAAAAAAGTATAGTGTCAAATAAAGCTAAAATAGGTATTCATCATGCAAAACACGTATGGGTAACAAATGCAAGGATCTAGGTCTTAAACAATTTGTAGTTCTAGGGATGATAATTTTAAGGTAAATTTAACAATTTTTTAATAATGTGGTGATAGAGTGCATGAAGATTTTTTAATGTAAATTAAGTTAAATTACAGATTCATTTTTTTTTTTTTGTGGTGATAGAACGCATGAAGATTTTTTAATGATTGTATCAAATTCAAATTTTAAATTTAGTTATTGAGCTTATTTTAAGAAATATATGGAAATTTAAATTTTTTTATTTTTTTAAAAAAAGTGCTGAATATATAATTTTATATTTTAACTAAAATTGATAATTATAACTTTAAAAAAATTTCCAAAAAAAAATTATAACTTTAAAAATATTATATAAATTTTATGAGAATAAACATTTTTGCCTTCTTACATCATAAATAATAAAATCATAAAAGTCGAGAAAGTTTTTTAAAGTTATTTCATTGAGATTTTTTATATTGAAAAAAATATTTCTTAAAATCTTGTAACTAACATCAACATAATAATTTCTCAATTAGGTAATTTTGAAAATGTCAATTATTTTAAAAAATTAAATAACAAGGAGGCAAACGAAATTGGTGGGTGAAAATGATATTATTTCACACCAATATTAGCGTCGGCCAAAACCGTCCCTAATATTAAAATAAATTATTATTTAATACAATAAAGTAAAAGGAGGCAAACAAAACTGGTGGAAAAAATGAAACAATTTCACACTAATGTTAATGTCAGTCTAAACCATCGTTAATACCAAATTTAAATAAGTATTTAAAATAATTAATAAAAAGGAGGAAAACGAAATTGCAAAGAGCCTATTCGTCGTAAGCCCTTTTCACCTTCACAGTTGATTCGACGGTGAAGTAAAATTATTTCGCACCAATGTTAGCGTCGGTCAAAGACGACGCTATAATTAATGACGTAATTAAAAAATAAAACAAAGGAGTTTACTCAGTTAGCGTCAGTTTAGTGAGACGTAATTGCACTGCTAATAACGTCGGAGTCGACGCTAACGCTAAAAATTTGCAGCTAATACGTGATTTTTTTGTAGTGTCCCTTTAAGACTCTAAATCTACTTAGACCTCAGATTGGTTTGGGACGATTTTCGGCAGAAAGGGGATCATACATGCTCACTTCTTTTTGGAATGATCCTTGGGTGGGGCTTATCCCTCTTAGAGTTACTTTTGAAAGGCTTTTCCCGATCTCTGTGCAAAAAAAAAGTAACATGGGTGATATTGGTGTTTGGGAAGATGATGTAATGGTCTAGAATTTTATATGGAGAAGAAATATCTTTGATTATGAGAAATATATCGTGGATGACCTAATGCTGGCAATTCAGAGTGTTACTTTCACATTTGAGAGGCGTCGTTGGTGCAGGTTGTCATAAGTAAAAAATATCTACACTATTGTCTCCACCTACGACAATCTTCTTTAGTGGCATGCTTCTAAATCTATCACTAATAATAGTGATGGTCGTTTGTTAGCTTCCATTTGGAATTGTTGTGCTCCATCAAAAGTGGTGTTCTTTTCTTGGAAACCTCTCTAGGATAAGATCCCGACTAGAGAGAAGTATCACATTAGGCAGATCATTTTAGATCCTTTTATTATTTCATGTAGGTTAGGTGTTAGGTCTTTAGAATTAGTTTCTCACTTGTTTGTCACTTGTTCTTTCCCTGCTTCCTTGTGGTATTTGATTTTTCGGTGGTTGGAGAAGGTAATTATCTAACTAGGTGATAATCTATCTTTATTTGATATTTTCTCCACTTTAAGGGATTTGGTTATGAGTAGGGTGGTCTTATCATGATTTGGCATTCAGTCACGTGGTCTTTGTCGAAAACCAATAATAATTTTATCTTTATAGGTATATTGATAGACAAGAAGGCCAAGAAACATAAGTGTATATTATTGATATACACTTATGGGTGGTCGGACCTTGGCTCAACAATATATTTGGAGGATTTTGTGAATTTCTTTCACAATTGTAGCAAGATAAAGTGTGCAATCAAGAGGTCTATAGAGGCGGTGATTTGGCTTTCCACGGTGTGGAGTTTGTGGCTCAAACGCAACGCGTTGATATTCAAAAGTGAATTTTTTAGCTTCACGGATTGTATGACGGAGATTGTGTTTAACTCTTGGAGGTGGCTTAATTCGTATTATAAACGGGTGGAACATTGTAATTTCTATTGTTGGAATATCCTTCTGCTCTCATGTTTTGAGGCTTAGGAGCTTTCCTTTTATTTTTGGCGGAGTAACCTTTTTACTCCCTATTAATTAATTGCTTATTAAAAAAAATTAACTATATTATTTGTGTCCTTTTAACTATGTAATTATTTTTCATTAAAAAAAAATCACGTGTATAAATTTATATCTTCAAAGAACGAATGTACTCTGAAACAATTAGGAGAAAAACTATATCCTAATTTTGATATAAAACATTTGTATTAAGATCTTCATCGTTCTCTTAAATTTTTTAAAAGTTTTGAAAATAATACATTGTTTCTATAATACTATTGTTGATTCATAATAATTGAATGGGAACTAAAACATAACACAGAATAGACAATGGAAAACTGAATGTATAGTAAGGAACAAATCAAATTTGATATACAGAAGACTAGCGTACAATACTCAATCACCATACATTTATTTAATACTCTAATACTATTTTTCACTTAATTTTTTTTAGATATGAAATATATATTACATTATGTTGTTAGTATTTACAATGTAAAATACTCTTTATTAGTTAAAATAATTATTATAAGGTAAAATTAACTTGCGTTAAGAGGTAAGTAATTTTTTAAAAATTATATATTGATTTTAATAAAAGTTTATAATTATTATTTTTAATTGTTTTTTTAATTCAAACTTTTTGTTTGTGTATTTCTTAACATATTTTAGTGCACCTCCATTAGTATGACTTTTTTTTTATTGATTTCCAATCTCAACGTCCGTATATGATTAGATAAGTATTGTATTTTAAATAATAAGAATAATACTATTTACAAAATTGATAAATAATTCTTTTAGGTTGATTATCAATCTTAACCGTACAAGTATAATTGGGGATTATATTTTGAGAAAGGAGTTTACTTAGTTGAGAAGATAAATTTTGTATTTAAAAAATGGATCCTAATTAATAGTACAATATTAAGTAATTGCAATTAATTAATTAATTAATAGTTATTAATAAATAGTTAAATAATTAAATTAGATTTGATGATTGAAATATTTAAATTTAAATCTTGAATTCAAATGAAAGATTTTTACTAAAACTCTATAGAGTTAAATTATCTAATTTTTTACTAATTGTAGAGAAGTTGTTACCTCAAATATTTAAGGGTTACATCTTTGAAATATAACATAAAACTTTTCTCATATAAGCAACTCTTCAACCTACGGTTTTATTTCTTCCTCCAACAAACAGTAACAAACCTCATAGTAGTAACACAAATATGACAATTAATATTATTTATTTAAATTAGAATTTATTTAACTGAAATTATAATGGTGATGATAATTAAATAATTATTTTAAGTATTATAGTAAAGTGACATTATAAAATAATTATTTATTTTATTGGAATAAGGGATAATTAGAACTAAGAAAACTATAAAATAAAGGAAAAAATGAGAATAGAAGAGAACTGTCAGAACGTGGTTTTGGGAGAAAATAGAAGAAAATGACAAGAGAAAAATCCAGGGCTCAAAGGAGAACATCATTGTTAAAGGTCGAAGAACTCATTGCTAGAATTACCAAGGTAAGGGTAGAGTTCTTATTCTATAAGGCTTTGCATGATGATTTATGTGTTAGGAATTATGATTATCATTGTTGGAATGCTTTTTCTTCATGTTGTGTTCATCTCTTTTATGTGTTGAATGAAATTGATAATGTGTTGTTTGTATGAATGTTTGATTGGTGTGTTGGTGATTAGTTGAAATGTTTCTTCTCAATTCTATGAGTTTTATAATTGTATGATCATGATTTGTAGTTGTGTGTTGAGTTGATTTGTGTGATTATGCAATTATGTATGTATTTGATGAATTGGATGTTGTTAGAATGTTGTTGTCGATGTATGTGAATAAGAATCAGAATCTAGAACATGAGCATACGAATCATATGAGAATTGGGGGTTGTGGGATGGTTGGAAAATTAATTTTGTGTCAAAAGCAGTAGAAAAATGATTCCACTACAGGCGTAATCGGTTACGTGTTTTTGTTGTAACCGGTTACACTGTTGAAAAATGAATTTATGTACTATTTTTGAGTATGTAACCAGTTTAGTGTCCGATTGGGGCCCCGTTCGAAGCTTTAGAAAGATGGTTCAATTTAATTTCATTTTTTGAAAATGATTTAATGACATGTGATGGTATTTTATGGTATGTAATTATATGTTGTGGCGTGGAATATGCATCAATGCATTATTGATGTTTGTTTTATTATTATAGTGCTGTTGCAGGATGTTTAAAGCATGTGTTTTGTGTATGGTGGTCAGCATTGGCGTGGTACATTGACTAAGGTGAAGGTCACTGTATATTTTTGTTGTTGCATGTCTATTATGTATCATGCATCATGGTGTTTGGACGATGGTCCGTTTTGGCGAGCCGCAATCCTATGGTGGGGATTGGGTGCGAGTAGTTGGTTCCAGGTGGAAATCGGTGAAGTGTTACTTATGGTGATGGTAAATATTTTTGGTGATTCTTAATCCTATGATAGGGATTAGGTGTGAGTAGTTGGTTCTAGTTCGGAATAAGTGAAGCATTACATATGGTGATGGTAATTGTCATACCCCAAAAATTGCCCTCTCATTTTTAAAGACAAAAATCTTAAAGTGCGAAAATAATTGAAGAGGACATCCTAAGCTTCCCAACAAATTCAAAATTATTCTCAAATAATGAAAATTGAGAAAATTATGGCTGGTAAAATTTGGGAAATTTTGAGTCAATGCATAAAGTCCAAATTGAGCAAATTCATTATTGGGCCACAGTTTTAATCCAATCACCCCCTTAAATTGTTTTATTTCAATTGTTTTGATTTATTCATTTAAATAATTCAAAATAAGGAAAATAAAATAAGTTAAGCTCTTAGTGAGGTCCAAGCCCATTTTCCTTTTAACCTAATGTTTTCTTATAAATAACTAACAACCCTTGTAAATGGACATATTGATATATTTGGTATAATAGTTGTGAAACCTTGAAAATACAGTTTTACGTTGTTGGTTGTTTTTTGATTAAAAAACTTTGTTATTAGCACTGTCGAAATTGTTCAAAAATTTGTTTATTTATTAAATGATATGAAATTTTTTGTAAATCAAAAATTGTAAGAGTAAAAAAATGTGAAAAATTAAACTTTTATGATTGTAAAAGAAGAGAAATGTGAAAAACTAAACTTCGACGAGTTAAATTTCAACACTATTTCTATATCATTTTCTTTTATATAAATTTAAATTAATTTACAATTTAAATGAAATACATTTTTTTTAATTTATTGTGTTTTCATTTATTAAAGGCCTAATTTCAAAATAGAACAGGGCCTCCAAATTATTTGGGACGACCCTGATTCTAAGGCTAAGGTTTTCATTTGTAGAGATGATAAACTTTCAAATACAAAGAAAAAGAATTTAAACAAAAGCATATATTTCAATTCATTCTAAGATTGTTATTTGTAGAAGCGGAAACCGATTAAACTCTCATTCAAATTGCAAAGCTTGAAAAATAATAATTATAAATTATATTACGTAATATGAATATGAATTTGAAGTGAAATTGCAAAGCTTTAAATAATGAAACTTTCTCAGAGCTCTTGGATTGGAGTCGATATTGCTACAAAGACCTGCAAAATATTATATTCCTTTATACATATTATTATTATTATTATTATTATTATTATTAGTTATTATTGTAGAATCAATTTAAAAATAAAATAAAATTAGGGTTGATGTTAGAGTAATTATGGAGAAGACATGTGTCTAGGGTTGATATTAGATTAACTATCAAGATGACATGTGTCTAGGGTTGTCATCCTGACAATCATAGATTTATATTAAGTAGATTATTATTATTATTATTATTATTATTATTATTATTATTATTATTATTATTATTATTATTATTATCTTACAATATAATAAAGCAAGATGAATTCTTTGGCAAGTTTGTCAAGTGTCATCGTCTTAGAAGTCTTACCATTTTAAAACTTGCTATTAATGGTAATCTTATTATAATTAGTTTTGATTATTTTATTATTATTTAATTAATTATTTCACTAATTTCTAACAATTATTTATTATTTATGATATATTATTCATAATTGGCCTTGGAAACAAACGAAAATCTTTATTTTTTTAATTATTGAATAATTTTTTTATTGTTCCTAACTACTATTTTTATTGTTTATTATTCATTATTCATTGTTTCACTAATAATGCATTTGATATTTTTAATGCCTTTATAAAATCCATTCAAATTGTATATAATAGAGAAAGATACTTGAGCTTTTTTTTTTTGTTTGGAATTTGAAATGCAATCAATTGAAAAGTCATGGTACATTGAATTATTAAACGGTTGTTTTGAATTAACCAAAAGAACAACTTCCCATATTGTGTCATCTGCCTTTTAATTTTTCTATTTTCAGTCTCAAACATATAAATTCAAAGATGCCAAACGAAAAAATGCCACAACTTCTCTTCTTCCATTCCAATCAATCTAC
The DNA here is from genome assembly GCF_029867415.1 of Vicia villosa. Lineage (NCBI taxonomy): Eukaryota > Viridiplantae > Streptophyta > Magnoliopsida > Fabales > Fabaceae > Vicia > Vicia villosa. The sequence goes on along the minus strand of NC_081181.1, from coordinate 135,826,938 downwards.
GCAAGTATCTTCTACATTTTTTCACGCAAGTAGTTTTCTCACAACCATGACCATATTACACACTATTAACATCAATTTCATAAACTAAATTAAATTCACACCCAAACTACCAATTCATATGTCAAAACCATGAGTCAAATACACAACCACAAATCAAAACCACATTCATGATAAGCGCAGAAGAGATATCCAAAATTGAAGTATACAACAACAACTCACTTGCAGCAGCCATAATAGAAAAAAAAGCAGATGCAAATATCACAAAAAAATATAAAGCAAACTCAACTTTTCCGTCGCCAGCAGATTTCTAGAAAACTCCCACGACGAAGCCGCATGTACCGGCCGCCGATGCGCCAATGCACATATACGCTGCAACAACAACGTCGATCATCCATGTAAACACGCAGCACATAACCGGTCAACCTCCACGTCAACATTCGCATCCAACCCCAAAACGCAGCATTCACGCACTCCTTCGCCACGTCTCCAGTCCACCGCTGCGCCACTATCAGTACCGGGCTCCTCCGACAAAGTCTCGTCCGGTCACCATTGAGAAAATCATTACCACTTTATTCTCTGTCACTATGTATCTACTCTTTGATTTTTCCTTGCCATGTTTTATTCTGATGTTATCTGGATTTGCTTTTAAGTGAGCATAATAAAAGAATTTGTTGGATGCTTGGTGTTTGATTGAGAAAAAGTATTTTAAAGAAAGAAAACAAAATCTTTTCAAATTACTAAAACAAAAAATAATAATAATATCAATGTTTTTTTTAATATTAACTTTTTTATATAATTCATGTAATAAAAATTACATAATGGCCTTACTTCATTTTTATAATAATATTAGTATTTTAGGTTTAGTTTTTTCTTTTGACTTTACTATTTCGACTTTTTTTAATGAAAATAACTACTTCAACAACAATGATCAATTATTCATATTTATCATTGAATTACTTTTAGAAATATCAAATAATAATTTGATGAGTGTTAGATAAATCTTTGAACCGAGTATCAAAGCTAATAAATTTGTAAACTATTGTGATTTTTTTAATATTAACTATATTGTGGTCCAAAGCATTGAGATATTTAAATAATTTTATATTTTTAATTATTTATAAACATTATATGTTTAAAATAAATATTAAATAATCATAAGCGAAAAAAATTATATTTTGAATAATGATAAGTGAAAAAAAATTAAAAATTATCTTAAAAATAATTATTAATTTTTTTAAGATTATTGACTTAGTTTTTAGAGTTCATATTTCAATTAATATTATATTTATAATAAAATTTAATTTAGGATTTTCAGCGGTCAATAATTAGTCAATTATTAATTTAAAAATGAATATGAAATTCAATTTAAATTTGTCAAGTATGTTATTTTTTTTTAAAAAAGTATTCATATTGTATGAATGTAGATAATTAACTTTTAATAAAAATACTATATTTTATTTAAATCTCAATTATATTATAATTATTAATGAGTTATTAATGATGCAAGAGGTGAGGTGCTGCAACATCCACAAATCTGGGACAGATTACTTAACCATGGTAAATTCCAGATGAAGGTGATGTATGATGCAATGACTGGTCATGAACATATGGTTGATTGGAGGACTATATTTCATAGAAACTTGGCTAGACCTAGGGCAAATTTTGTTACATGGATGCTGTGTCATGAGAAGTTGGCAACTAAAGATAGACTTAGGAGGTTCAAACTGATCACTGATAGCATATGCAGTATATGTAAGGAGGATGATGAGTCTATTGCTCACCTGTTTTTTGAGTGCAGGGATAACAAAGATGTGTGGTGCCAAGTTCTGAAATGGATCGATTATGCTCACAGGCCGCTCCCCTGGAAAGAGGAATTGAAGTGGATCACTAAGGAAGCAACAAAGAAAGGTTGGAAGACCAGCCTCTTAAAACTTGCTTTCTCTGAAACTGTTTACGGCTTATGGTATAGAAGGAATAACATTGTCTTTGCCAAAGGGACTCACACTAATATAGTTCATAGTATTATAGATAGTATTGTATACAGAAGTTGGTTGTCTAAGAAGCTTAGAGACCATGTAGCTCAATTGATGATGTAATAGGTTTTTTGATTGGTTGGATCTCTTGATCACCATTTTGTACATAACAGTTTTTGTGGTAATATATATTATATTTGCTTCAAAAAAAATAATAAATAATTAAATATTTAATTGTGTAATTAAAAGAAAATACAATTTTTTTAAAAATAACTGAAAATTAATCTTTAATTTGTTATTGTATAAGTAGAAGACGCGTTAACACATAAATTTATTATAGTAAATTCATATTATTATGCAAAGAACAAAAGAAATAAGTGTCATTTTTTACACTACATGGCTATTATTTTTATATTGGTTATGCCAACTCAAAATACTCAATTATTTTAAATCTTTTTTGGTACAACTATTTATAATGATACTCAATTATTTTAAATCTTTTTTGGTACAACTATTTATAATGGTTCAATAATACAATCAAATTTTGTTTTACAATAAGATTATGTAATTATTGTTAAATAGTTAAATTATTTATTTCATTTGTACTAATAATTTATCCACTTATTTTTATGTTAACATTGTTTCATTTGTAATCTTTAAAAATAATTATAAAGTATTTTTTAAGCATAAGGGTCTGTTTGGTTCAAATGAGGGGAGGGGAGGGGAAGGATTTTAATGGAGGGAAGGGAAGGGGAGGGGAGGGTAGGGATTTTTTGTAATTATATATATGTTTGGTTTAAACGAGGGGAGGGGAGGGGAAGGAAGGGATTTCGTTTAAAAATATGTTTGGTTCATGAGGGGAGGGGAGGGATTTTAATAATAATTTACAATTTTATCCTTGTAAATTTATATAAGTGATATGATATTCAATTGTAAAAATTTCATAAATATTTTCTTGGAAATAATATTTGTATAACTGAGTGAATAAAAAGTCATAACTTATCGCATAATATTAAAAAAAATTGAGTACACTTGATTCGTATTATAACTCTCGACACAAAATAAACTATGCGTTGATAACAACTTTTGAATATATAAAATAAATTATAATAAAAAACAAAAAATTATAGTAATAATAATTTTTATTAAATAAAAAAATAATTTGAAGGTGAAAAATAATTATAATAAGTTGATGGAAGTAATAGAGAAAAAATCACAAAAAGAAAAGTAGGAACATGAAAAAAAAATTTAAAATAATAAAATAAAACTGAGGATATTTTAGTAAATATATTAATTAAATTAATATTAAAACTCAGATCCCCTCCCCTCCCTTCCGAATCCCCCCGATTCGGGGGAACGCAAAAAGTGTCATTTGGAGGGATTTTGCTCTCCTCCCCTCCCCTCCACTCCCCTCCTAAAAATTGAACCAAACACATTTTATTTTAAATATTCCCTCCCCTCCCCTCGCTCTACCTCGAACCAAACACACCCTAAAGAAATTTTATACCGTGCTCGCACGGGTACACTTACTACTTAATGTAGAATCAATTTAAAAATAAAATAAAATTAGGGTTGATGTTAGAGTAATTATGAAAAAGAGATGTGTCTAGGGTTAGGGTTGATATTAGATTAACTATCAAGATGACATGTGTCTAGGGTTGTCATCATGACAACCTTAGATTTATATTAAGTACATAAAGTATCAACATTAGTGGAGCAAATAATTAGTGGTGTGATTAAAGTTAAAAACACCATTAAAAAAAAGTTATGTGATGACACATCAGCAATATTAATTGCCAAAACAATACGGTAACATTAGTGATTTAAAAAAAAACTTTGATACCCTTATAATTAGTCTAAATTAGTTTTAAATTAGTGAGGTTAAAATTGGTTATTTGAGATATTTAATTATAGTTGTATATTAGATAGAAGAAATGTCATTGTCATTAATGTCTCCATGAACTCACTTCAATTTTTCTCAATGTGTTTTTTCTACTGTTGCGAGTTTACCGACGGAGAGACTCCAACAATTTAGTTATTGAGCTTATTTTAAGAACTCAAAAATATTCTTAAGAATAAGCTATTTAAAAAAATAAATATATAGAAATTTAATTTAATTTTTTTTAAAAAAAGTGTTGAATATATAATTTAATATTTTAACTAAATTTGATAATTAGTATAACTAACAAAAATCCCAAAAAAATATAACCCTAAAAATATTATATAAATGTTATGAGAAAAAACATTTTTGCCTTCTTACATCATAATAAAATCATCAAAGTCGCGAAAGTCTTATTTCTTAAAATCTTGTAACAAACATTAACGTAATAATTTCTCAATTAGGTAATTTTGAAAATGTCAATTTTAAACTTAAAACAACCATCCTTATTTTTTTAAGGGTATGTTCATTGAAGAAATAGTTTTAATCAAATTTAGTGAATATTATTGAATTAGATTTAGAACTTTATTTGGATAATAATAATAATAATAATAATAATAATAATAATAATAATAATAATAATAATAAATGCATGATCTAAATGTACTCCTATAAAGTAGACTCCAATATGAAACAAAGCTTTAAAAAATGTTTTTATTAGATGTCCGAGACTGAAATCCATTAAAAAATAAGAGTTAGCTATAAATAAACTATTAAATTTAATTACGAAGTTTGCAATATGAAAGGTTTTAAATAAAATTCTATAAAGTTAAATTGTTGAGAAAAGTTTGCAATATAACCTAAAACTTTTCTCATATAAACAACTCTTCATATGGTTTTATTTCTTCCTCAACATACAGTAACAACACAAACATGACAAACATGGATTGGATTCGCGGTCGTTTGCTAGGTAGTGGAAGCTTCGCCAATGTCTACTTAGCCACACACACAAAACATTCGGTTAACTTTCCGTCTATCACCGCCGTCAAATCCTCCGAAAACTACACCTCACATTTACTTCAAAAGGAGAAACATATACTAGATCGTTTAGGTTCATCCCCACATATTATCAAGTGTTTTGGTCACGATTTTACTTTTGAAAATGGCGAAGACTATTATAATATATTCCTTGAATATGCCGCCGGCGGAACACTTTCTGACCAGCTCAAGAATCACGAAGGCAAGTTCTCGGAAACTCTCGTTCGCGGTTACACGAGGTCTGTTTTAGAAGGACTTAAACACATTCACAAAAACGGTTTCGTTCATTGCGACTTGAAGCTAGAAAACATTCTTGTATTCGAACGTGGAAATGTTAAGATTTCAGATTTTGGTCTTGCAAAGGAGAAAGGTTTAGAACATGGTGAGAAGAAGTTGGAGTTTAGAGGAACTCCTATATTTATGGCGCCGGAGTCAGTTAACGATAGCGTTTATGAATCTCCGGTGGATATTTGGGCTCTTGGTTGCGCCGTCGTGGAAATGATTACCGGTAAACCAGCATGGATTATGAGTAGCAAGGAAAATATGTGGTCGTTGATGATTCGTATTGGGATTGGAGAAGAATTACCATTGATTCCACATGAATTATCAGAAGAAGGCAAAGATTTTCTTAAAAAGTGTTTTGTTAAAGATCCTATGAAAAGATGGAGTGCTGAGATGCTTTTGAAACATCCTTTTATTTCTTATGATGAAACTGTTTTATCTTTGAAAGAGTTTTCATTGCCATTAATGTCTCCCAGAACTCACTTTGATTTTATTCAATGGGCTTTTTCTACTGTGAAGACTTTACCGACGAAGAGACTCCAACAATTAGTTACATAGATTGATTAGAATCAGACTGGTGTTTTCTCCCGTGAAATTAGAATTTTGATGAATCACATTGTAATGTATATATCACATGATGTTAATTAATTCTTTTTGATGAAATGAATGAAAGTTGTTTTAATATGTTTGAATTTGTTCTATTTTGTAATCTGTTTTTAGTATTGAAATGAATGAAAGTTTTTGCATTGATAAAGTTAAACTATGATACTGCTAAATCAAAACTTTCTGTTTCTGTTACTGCATTGCGCCATCAATATAAAAGTATAGTGTCAAATAAAGCTAAATCAGTATTGATCATGCCAAACACGAATGGGTAACAAATGCAAGGATCAAGGTCTTAAACAAATGTAATTCTTGGGATGATAATTTTTAACTTATTTAAGGTAAATTTAACAAATTTTTAATAATGTTCTTTTTAATGTTATAATGATGTAAAGTAAGTTAAGTTACATAATCATATTCATATGTTTTTTTGTAGTGATAGAGTATGAAGATTTTTTAATGATTGTATCAAATTCAAAATTTAAATGTAGTTATGAAAATAAACATTTTTGCCTTCTTACATCATAATAAAATCATAAAAGTCACGAAAGTTTTTTAAAGTTATTTCACTATTGATGTTTTTTACAATGAAAAATATATTTCTTAAAATCTTGTAACAAACATCAACGTAGTAATTTCTCAATCAGGTAATTTCGAAAATGTCAATTTTAAACTTAAAACAACCATCCTTATTTTTCTAAGGGTCTGTTAATTGAAGATGTAGTTTTAATCAAAATAAGTGGATTTTATTGAATTAGATATAGCACTTTACTTGGATAATAATAATAATAATAATAATAATAATAATAATAATAATAATAATAATAATAATAATAATAATAATGACTTATGTTTTTATGACAAACAAGTTTTGAAAAATTTTATATATATACTGATGAAAAAAATATTATATATATATATATATATATATATATATATATATATATATATATATATATATATATATATATATATATAGTTAATTAGGGGTGGACAGGTGGTCGGGTAGGTTTGGATTCGGGCCTAAAAGCTCAATCCTCTCCAAACCTCGAATGCCATACCAAAATCCAATTCCGACCAAAAAAATCGATTTGATCGGATTACGGTTTGTCGGATTACCAGTTTTTATAGTTTGGTTAGATCGGATTACATGGAAGTCAAATAATTGCATTATTTAACAATTCAAAAACATGCAGCAAAGATTCCCCTGACTGCCAGCATGGTAATCCACGTGGTATTTTTAATTTTTTTTAAATCGACATGAATTATTTATATTTATATTTTATTTTTTTAATCCATCCACATGAATTATTTATATTTATATTATATTTTTTTAATCTACATAAACTATTCAAATTTTAATTATTTATTTTTAATTATTTATCTAATGTTAGGATTCAGTGTGTTCATTTTGTACAAATCACTCACATATTACTCAAATATCAAGTGTTAAGAGAAAGAGTTCGTTGAGAAATGTACGTATGACACCACCACCATTTTAATACATGTGTATTTTCCTTTATTTTCAAGTATCTTTCGATATTATTGCATTTCGTTTACTTCTTTCCATTTACATTCCTGCATTCTTTATTTTCATGTTATTTATCTTTGAAGTATTTAACATTTCCGCACTTTAAGATTCTTGCACTTTTACAGTTTTTGTCCTATGTTTTATCTTGACTTACTTTTCGCTGGAGTTATATTTACGCGTATAACTAAGTGATTGCTAACCTTTATTATTTCGATTGAGTAATTCTTATTTTCAAGACAAATCATAAACATGGATCGAATAACAATCTTTTTGACTATGTCCTAGGATCAATCTAGTCGATCCTGCGAGTAACCAAATCATATTTATTATAGTTTGGAAGACTAGCGGTTGTTTACCGGAAATCACCGTAAACACTAATTACAAAAGGATTATACTGATGGAGCAGTTGTTGTAGTTTTTGAACCACAGTCTGGTGTAGTCGTGGATTTTCCTGTATTCTATTATGTAGCTCGTTATCTGTTTCATAGATGTATAATTGTAGGAAGCGCGGCCTGTCACCCTCATTTGGATAGAAACCTCCAATGTTATGGTAAAAAGCTCCTTGAGCACGAAAAGTATATATACCACGACCAGACGCATGAATATTTTCATCGAAGTGAACACCAATCGAAGTGAAAGATAGGACATGGTTGTAACTTTGAATATGTTGCCTAAAATGTTTTCCTTCTGGTGAACCATCCAAAAATAGTTCTTGCAATTCCGTAGGAGCATCAACCCTTGTAAACGATACCTTCCCACCAGAACAACATGTGTCACGTGATTCGTGGTGAAACAGTCTTGCGTTGCAACGTCTACAGGTAGTTGGATTAGGCAACCGAGATTTTGCCATCATCATGTTATTTTTGAAATTTCGAGCAATATTGTATCTTGCTCGAAAAGGATGTCGCGAGGCTACATGCAGCAGATAGATATTGATTACTGGATATTATCTAAAATCTAAAATACAAATAAGAACTCAACGCACAGTGCATCAACTTACAAATTTAATAACGTATAATTTGCAATTTCACGTCTCTTGAATGTAAGCGACATTTATCTAAGGGAGAAAGTTAATGAACATACATTGAGAATGACACGGTGAGGCATTATTTTCTCTTCCTTCCATATTAACATCCGATATTGCTACATCCTCCGAAGATCCATCAACAGGCATATCATCTAGTAAGAAAAAAATATTATGTTCATGTTCATATATATAAATATATATATATATATATATATATATATATATATATATATATATATATATATATATATATATATATATATATATATATATATATATATATATATGGTAAAATATTTTTCGTATCCACTAAACAATAACCCATTATACTTGTACCAGATTGATTGTTGTTGATAGATTGATGGGGTGATGTGAACGTACGACCTGCGGGGTTACACACATACATTAAACATCAAATCAACAATCATATTGTATAATTTTATGACATAATTTCTATATTGATCACCACCAACCAAGTGCAACGTCATTAACATGTGTAATTCTACTTGGACCGGCCTCATGGTCATGATTTCCTTGAAAGTGTGAACTTGGAAAAGTCATGTTTGTCAAATTCTGTAATGGAACCCTCGATCGAGTGGTGTTAGTGTGTAACGTTTGAGCTTGTTTCTCTTGTCGCCACCTATAATTTTCCCGGCGTCTTGATAAATGGTGTTCTCTTTGCGCGTTGTCCATATCTTGTTTTCTTTGGCGTTCATTTTCTGCCCTTCGTGCCCTTTGATGTTGACTTTCACCTTTGTGTGCATCATTTTCCATTACGATGATATAGCTGCCAAACATTCGTAGGTAATGTAAAAGTAATTTAATTACACTGGTGATATTGAGAAACAGTAGCAAATATAGAAAAGGATATACAATCATACAGATTTATTACAAAACAAAATAAAAGAAATAAAAGAAATAAAATCATACGACAATTGAAAATAAATTTTCTATGAATTTGATAAAAATGGTTATTAAACTCAAAGGTGAGCACACAAGTGTTCTAATTGAAATTTGTGCAATAGTTAAAAACAATAAAAATTGGTAGCCAAAGACATTATATAACACAAATTTATCACACTACTAATACTCACATGTAATATATCGAAAACAATGCTCTGCTTACAAAGAAGACTCAGAATAATGAAGTTGTATAGTAGAACCTGCATGATGAAATTATGGCCCGAATCAAAAAGTGAAAATATGAAACCAAATATAATTGCATGTGTCGCCCTCGGTTTTTTGCCATACCTCTCGCGGAGAGATACGCGAACTGACTCTTTTTTGTTTCTGCTTTTGTATTTGAAAATCAGAGAGTCGCCACCGACCTTTTATTTTATCCAATTAAGGAAAGGTTTATAAAAGAAACAAAAAAAAGACCTTTAAGAAATTCTGGGTAAGGGGGTAGGTTATACAAAGGGAAGGTGTTAGCACCCTTTGTATCCATGGTTATCCATGGGCTCTTTTATTTGCTTAGCTCACTTGTTTTCGATTACTTTTCTATTGCCTTGAAATGCTCGTATGTGGTTTCAAATACCTTTGTAAATTGACTTTGTAATGATCCTTGTGCGGATGTATACAAAGTGTTTTTATCTTTCAAAAGATGTTTTGAAAAAAAGAACGCTAACTTCGTAATGATCCTTGTTTGGATGTATACAAAGTATTGTCTTTTTGAAAGTTTTATTTTGAAAAACAATGATATATGAGAGATTTGTTTGTTTTGATTTGAGCAAGCAAATTAGGAGGTCTACCCTGAGTTATAAGGTCTTTATCCTATTTCCTTTAAAAATCTATCCTTTCACCAGATATAAACAAAAGTTCGATTTTGTACTCGAAACAGTAGAATTTGATTTAAAAGAATGAGAAAAGGGATTACCTTAAGAGGTGCAAGTGTGATTGTGTTTAGATTCAGATATTTTATCTTTGAAGTTAGTGATCTAACGATTCAATTTTTATCTTTGACATACACGCATTTTATATGTGCTGGAATTTAAAATGCGGAAATGTAAAATGCGGAAAGTAAATCTACGCTATTACATCGATTGTGCAGGAAATGTAAACTACGCTATTTACATGAGTTTGACAACCTATACATTTATCTAGGAATTTAAATTGCAAGAAAATAAAAGAAGTGTTTTTGGATTTTTTATGATTGATTTTAATTATAATTAATGCATGATTAATTTAATTAAAATGAGGAAAAGATGGAAATAAAATTTAAACCTAAAATTAAGTTCAAAATATGTTCAAAATGCTTTTCAATTAATTTTAAAACAAAACTAATTTTTTTGGAATTTTTGAAATTGATTTTGAAATCATTAAGTTAAATAACACATAATTATACAAATAATTACACAAATAATTAAAACTTAAAGAGAAAATTATTCTAAATATGTACAAAATTAGCCTATGATATATAAACTATATTTAATATAAAGAACAATTTTTTTATGATTTTTTGATTGGTTGAAATAATTAAATAGCAAACATATAAATATACATACTAATTAATTATGCAAAATAGCCTTAATTTAAATAAAATATTAATATTTTTATGTCTAAAAATAAATAAATATTTTATCAGATTAAAACTAAAAAATAAAATATTTTTGGTGTTTTGTGATTTGTTGATTTTAATTAAAATGCAAAGTATAGAGATTATTAATTAAAATATGCAGGGGGTGTATTAAGTGAATCTGAAAAAGAACTCATACCCAAATTCAAATCCAGTCATAACAGGTTTTTCCTGTCAACTTCCGGACGAATTCGGATGGGTACCCTCATGCATGAGTTTTATTGTGATGCCTTGACCCACGTTTATGTATGAATGTTTGAGACAGTGAGAAATGTAATTTTGGCTAAGCAATTTTTTTGGACTAGACGTATTTTCCAATATTTAGGATCCATTCTAAATTGTTAACCATTTAAGTTGGCTATATTTTAAAATTATTTTTAATATTTGAAAATATTTATACAGTATACTTTAGTTTAAGAAAGAAGTTGTTATAATTAACTCATTAGTTTACTTTATTTTTTCTAGTCTAATATTTATAATTCAACACTATTAATACTATATTTTTTATATTATTATAGAAAATTAATTTCTGTCAATAAGTTATTTTTTTTCAAATATTTTTTATATTTTTTTATCTATCCGATCAATTTAATCAAAACCAATCTGTTGTTTTTCGATTTGGTTGGGTTTGGGCTTTATCGCAAAAATTTGCAAATCCAATCTAAATCAATCCATTTAATTTTAATCGGTTTGGATATCGGATTTTCTCAAAGCCAAACTGGACTGCAAACACCCTAATTATCGGAATGTAGTTAGTTATTGTTCTGATATTAATTTGTATCTCTCTTCTTAATAAAATTTCTGTTTGAAGTACTCATTTACTAAACCTTACTATATAATGCTAAATCCAACGGTTGAGATTGAGAATAACTTTAAAAGATCTTAGAATTCAAAATCTTTCATTTGACCAAGTGTGCTTCAAATATTCAAATATTTCCGTGTTAGGTCTGTGAAATATCAACATATATATACACAACTCTTCAACCTATTGTTCCGCACTACTATTTTATTTCTCCATTCAATAAACAAAGAAACACAAACATGGATTGGGTTCGTGGTCGTATGCTAGGTAGTGGAAGCTTCGCCACTGTCTACTTAGCCACACACACAAAACATTCGGTTAACTTTCCGTCTATCACCGCTGTCAAATCCTCTGAAAACTACACCTCACATTTTCTTCAAAAGGAGAAACATATACTGGATCGTTTAGGTTCATCCCCACATATTATCAAGTGTTTTGGTCACGATAATACTTTTGAAAATGGCGAAGACTGTTATAATATATTTCTTGAATATGCCGCCGGTGGAACACTTTCCGACCGGCTCAAGAATCACGGAGGCAAGTTCTCGGAACCTCTCGTTCGCAGTTACACGAGATCTGTTTTAGAAGGACTTAAACACATTCACGAGAACGGTTTCGTTCATTGCGACTTGAAGCTAGAAAACATTCTCGTATTCGACAATGGAAATGTTAAGATTTCAGATTTTGGTCTTGCAAAGGAGAAAGGTTTAGATCATGGTGAGAAGAAGTTGGAATTCAGAGGAACTCCTATATTTATGGCACCGGAGTCGGTTAACGATAGTGTTTATGAATCTCCGGTGGATATTTGGGCTCTTGGTTGCGCCGTCGTGGAGATGATTACCGGTAAACCATCATGGATTATGAGTAGCAAGGAAAATATGTGGTCGTTGATGATTCGTATTGGGATTGGAGAAAAATTACCGTTGATTCCAGATGAATTATCAGAAGAAGGCAAAGATTTTCTTAAAAAGTGTTTTGTTAAAGATCCAATGAAAAGATGGAGTGCTGAGATGCTTTTGAAACATCCTTTTATTTCTTATGATGAAACTGTTTTATCTTTGAAAGAGTTTTCATTGCCATTAATGTCTCCAACAACTCACTTTGATTTTATTCAATGGGCTTTTTCTACTGTGAAGACTTTACCGACGGAGAGACTCCAACAATTAGTTACATAGATTGATTAGAATCAGAATATTGATGAATCACATTGTAATGTTTATATCACATGATTTTAATTAATTCTTTTTGATGAAATGAATGAAAGTTGTTTTAATATATTTGAATTTGTTCTATTTTGTAATATTTTTTTTAGTATCGAAATGAATGAATGTTTTTGCAATATTCTGAAATGATAAAGTTAAACTATGATACTCTGCTAAATCAAAATTTTCTGTTTCCGTTACTACATTGCTAAACCAACAATAAAAAAAAAAGTAGTGTCAAATAAAGCTAAATCAGTATTGATCATGCCAAACACGAATGGGTAACAAATACAAGGATGAAGGTCTTAAACAATTGTAGTTCTAGGCATGATAATTTTTAACTTATTTAAGGTAAATTTAACAATTTCTTAATCATTTTTTTAATGTTATAATGATGTAAATTAAGTTAAGTTACAGATTCATATGTTTGTTGTGGTGATAGAGTGCTTGAAGATTTTTTAATGATTGCATCAAATTCAAATTTTTTAAATTTAGTTATTGAGCTTGTTTGAAGGATTCAAAAATATTCTTAAGAATAAGTTATTTGAAAATAAATATATGGAAATTTATTTATTTTTAAAAAGTGTTGAATATATAATTTGACATTTTAACTAAAATTGATAATTATAACTTCTAGAAAATTCCAAAATAAAAACTAAATTTAAAAAAAATTATATAAATTTTATGAGAATAAACGTTTTTGCCTTCTTACATTATAATAAAATCATAAAAGTCATTTTTTGAAAGTTATTTCATTTTTATAATAAAGAATATATATTTGAAAAATACTTGTATGGATACAAACCTAAATCCATATTTTTAGGAACAACCAATAACAAAGGGGATAAATCAAATTTATTTAAATTTTATTTCCTTTTTAATTGGAATAATTAGGGTGATTAGGATAATGAAGGAGAGAAATAATTTTATTTTTAGTTTTTAACAAAGTATTTTCCTATAAATGTGGTAACAAACATACGGAATAATTTCTCAGTTAGGTGTTTTCGAAAATGTAAACTTTAAACTTAAAACAACAATCCTTTTTTTTTTAAGGATCTGTTCATTGAAGAAGTAGTTTTAATCAAAGAGGCTATTATTGAATTAGATTTAAGTCTTTATTTGAATAATAATAATAATAATTTATTATTAATATATAAAAGTAAAAGTACCTGGAAATAACATTTAAAGCCCTCTGATAGATGTACTAAAACTTTTCTTATTCCATGGGTATAAATGACTTTTTGTAAAATAACTCAATATTATTGATTTGACATTAATTACTGCTGATGTATCGCTCCCTTAATTTTTGTTGGTATTTTATATTTATTTTTATTTGTACTTTTGTTATTAATTATTTATTTACATTTACACAGATTACAAAATCCCAATAGATCCTATTAAAGAGTGTGAATTTTATTTTCACGTACATTAAAGTTGCAGAAGATGGAAGGGCTTTCTAATATTCACTATTTTCAAATGAATTATTGAATTTTTAGTTGCTCAATAAATCTTCACTCTCCCCAATGTCTTGAATAGTAAAATATCACATTGAAAGTTGTAGTAAAAAAACTACACACTCTTTAAATCATATCCTATAAAACGGCCAATCCTTTGTGTTAGGGGAAAAAAATACATAGAAAAATTAAAACTGAAAAGAGAACACCAGAAGAATCTCGAAGAAAAGGTTAACCGAAAAACTTTTGCAGAAAAAAAAAATTGAAATCAAATTGCAATACACTTTCACCATAAGTTATCATCACTGAAACAGATTCAATCTTATCATCATTCGAACCGCTACTTTCCGACTAAAAGCTCTGATCGAAGCCGCCGCGAGCGCAAGCGGCCTCCAACTCAACAGTGCCGGAAGCTCGCCGCAACGCTGCTGTTTATCTACTCTATCCTCCGCCAGAATCCGCCCTTGACACTGTCGATCTCTTGCCGGAATTCGACTTTGTCATGACTAAGTTGGTTGTTGTTATAGTTTGGTGTGTTTGTGATGTTTAAAAATGTGAGGGAGATGATGAGTGGTTTTTGCTGTAAAAAGAAAAAGAAAAATGTCCTTTTCACGTGTGAGATTGGAGGAGAGAGAGAGAGAGAGAGAAAGAGTTGTTGTTGTTTTATTGGCCGACTTTTCTATTTCTTTCTCTTTTATTATTTTATTATGTATTTATTTTATTTAATAACAAGCAATGCCACCTGTCTTATAGTTAATAGCCCTAATATTAAACTTTGAATTGATCAAACTTTCCATTTTTTTCTCTATTTGTTAAAGACAGTTTTAATATATATATATATATATATATATATATATATATATATATATATATATATATATATATATATATATATATATATATATATATATATATATATATATATATATATATATATATATATATATATATTAGGTCAAACGTGTGTGAGTGGGGATCATCCAACATTAGTTATTTTTTTAAAATCATTTTTTATATTTTGTGTAGATTATTATTATTATTATTATTATTATTATTATTGTTATTATTATTGTTGTTATTATTATTATTATTATTATTATTATTATTATTATTATTATTATTGTTATTGAACAGATTTTGGAGTGTGATGAGAAAATTGGACTTTTAATTGACGAGATTGTGAGCTGTGAAATAAATAAATAAATGTGTATGTGTTGTATTTATAATGGTGTTAGGAATTACAATAGGGTAAATCAAATTTTTTTTAATATTAATGGGTTATTAAAATTTGATATTTAAATTATGTCATTTTTTTGAGAAATCTAATCTATTTTGATACTGATTCATTCACATTTGCAATAACTATTGTTATTTTCCATGTTCATCTCATGCATTTGTCTCAATTGTATTTGGGTGGATATTATTTTGTAGAAATATAATTCTCTGAATTTTATTTACAGGAACAATATGACAATGATTTTAGTAATATTATTGGATTTTTCTACATCTATTTTTATAATATATAAAAAGTAAAGTTTCTGATAATTACACTTTAAGCCCTCTAATTAAATAACTAAAACCATTCAAATTTCATGGCTAAATTTGTCTTTTTGATAAATAAATCCACCATATTCATTTGACATTAAATGTTGTCTATTGTGTCACATTTTAATTGGTAGATTTTATTTGAATTTTTTTGTTTTTCCTTTTTTTTTAATTGTTACATTAATTGCTCCACTAATAATCCATTTTGAAAATCAAAACCTAAACCCTTCTCTTTAATACACGTTCACAATTTCTTTGGAATATGAATAGACTATCACAAGCGTGAATTCTGTATCACAATTTCCTATATTCATTATGTGGACAATTATTTTTTGTAAACCCTAATCTCCTGCATAAGGGCTATAAGTGTTCTTCTCCAAGTTTGCTTACTAAGAACAAAAAGGGTTTCCGATATTCATTATGTGGAGCATTGTAAACCCTAATCTGCTGCATAAGGGCTATAAGTGTTCTTCTCCAAGTTTGCTTACTAAGAACAAAAAGGTTTCTTCTGCAAAATGTCAACTGAGTCATTGAATAATTAAGAGGTATAAAATGATTCAGTTTTTTGGAAAATTGATTTTTTTTATTTTGGAAAATTAAAAGACATTAGGTGTGTCATTAAAGTTGCACATTCAAAAGATATAAAATGCTTTAATTTCCATTGATAGTAGATTTGATTCAATAAAAAAAATTAATTATGTGATGAAACGTATCCATTCCAAATTTAAAACGAAGTTGGTTATACTCCATTTTGACGAATTCTATGTATGTGAAATTTTCATGTTTAATAAAAAATTATGTGAAAAAAATGAATTGAGTTTATAAATTGATATAAGAAAACAACAAACACAATTTTTTATATTTCAGATTAATGTGGTTAGTATTTTTTATATTAAAATAATTGAAATATATGTTAATTTAAATCCTCAAAATTATAAAAACAAATAATATTTATCATATAATTTTGTATATATTTTTTAAATTTTAAAATCATATCAAATATTGTTTCTATAAAAATTGATTCTATAAACATTAAAAATTGATTCTATTTTGACTTTAATTTAATGTTTCTATAAACATCAAAATCATATGAAATCACATTAAATAAATTTATCATACATTGATACTTTTGATTTTTGAATTTCAAAATATAAATATTTATCTTTTAATTAATGAAATTCAACTTAATTTAATTTTTTAAATTTGTTTTGACATAGAACGGAGAATATTTTTACCATATTATATTGTTTCTATAAAAATTGATTCTTTCAATAATTAATTGATTCTTAAATAATATATTATTTTTTAATTTTTTCTTCAATAATAATTAATTTTTGTTTACTTATAAAATAAAACGATATTTATAAGAAAGAAAAATCTAAATTAAACAAAATAAGAAAAATAATTTAATTTTGTTTAATACATAACTCAATCTTATTGTGTGACTTCTTAATTGTATAATACCATCACTATGGGGATGTTTGTTTCAAGTTTAAGACATAAGTTTCCTGGAATAATTTTTAAAAAATGGTTATATCGGTGTTTGTTAAGAGTTTGAAAAAAATTATTCCTAGATATAATGTTTCTATATTTTAAAATTATGTTTAAAATGTGTCAATAATTCATGAAGTTAAAGGCTAATGGAACAGCCATATACGGGTAAATGACTATTTAATTATCATAACTATTAAAACTCATGTTTTTAACTTTGCATGTAAAATCAATTTTCCGTTGCTCAATGCAATTAATTTGAAAGGTCACACGGGAAGATGAAAAGTTTCTTAATGCAGATACGGAAACTCAAATTTTTTAGTTTTTCATTTAAAAGGTAGACTTTTTTAAATCTTAAATTCAATTAAATGATAATTATAATATTGAATGAAATTATTATTATTAAATTGAAAACTAAATAATTTCTCATAATTATTAATTTAAAATTTATTTATAATATAACTAATTTGTCTATACTACTAATTTGTTATTTTATTTAATTTTTTTATTAAAATTAAAATTTCTAACTTAAAATAAAATATATTTTGTAATCATTTAGATTATTAGAAAAGGTTAATAAAAACAAATATAAATCAATAGAGATAAAATTTACAAATTTTTACTACAACTTATAACTTTTTTTATTCCAAAGTTAAATATTTAGTTTTCCATTATAAAAATATAAGAATAAAAATTATTTTGTAATTATTTAGATCCTTATTTGAGATAAAATTTATTTTGAAATTATTTAGACTTTTATAGAAAGGTTAATAAAACAAAATAAATTTAATTGAGATTTTGTAATTTTTGTAAACTTATGAAATAACTAAAACTTCTCAGAATTTTTTCAAATTAACTTTATAATTTAATCATGTTAAAAATATGTTAATGGGTAGTCATGAAAATTTAATGATAAATGGTAATCATAAAAAATAATGATAAAAGATAAAAATTTATTAATATAGTCAATCTTATAAATTGAACAAACTTGCATTTTAAATTTGAGATTTTATATTTATTACACTATCCAATGGAGACTACTTAATCTGACTATTTTAGATATATGAGAATAAATATATATTATTTACCATACATAGGTTTTAAATTTCTATTTTTTTTATAATTGTACATATTCAAGATCTAATTACTCTATTAACATATTCATATTTTTATTATTTATTTAATTTTTAAATATTTTAAGTATACATTAAACGTAGAAACTTTTAATATTTGACGGGAGATGTCATACATTTTAGGTTTGAAAAAAATAGCTAATATCTCAAATAGATTTAATAAATTTTATTCTCTAACTATATTTAATTTCTTAATTAAAAATATATTTTTTAAACTTATAATATTATATATTTTTTATATTGTAATAATATACGTAGAAACTCTTAAGCATTTAACTGGAGTTGTTATACATTTTACTTTTGGGAAAATGGGCTAATATCTCAAATAGGTTTAATAAATTTTTAGAATTAACTCATTTGCATTAACTCATCTGAATTGACGGGTAGATGTGAACGTATCTATGAGATACCAGTAATTGACGTTTTTTAACTCATCTGAATTGACGGGTAGATGTGAACGCATCTATGAGATACCAGTGATTGAAGGATCATTTTAATGTCTATCATTTAACTATTTCTTTTGTTACTGTTTTATATATATTGAAGTTATAAAATTAATTGACGGGTAGATGTGAATGTATCTATGAGATATCATTTATTGATTGAAATTACGTGAATATTTATGAACTGCAAAATAAATTATATTATCTTTGATATTCCAAACACATGAATTAAATTTTGATAAATGATTATAATGTATAAATATATTAATGTTATCTATCTGAAAATATGATGTCATATTTAATAATTTAGTCATTGATAGGTGTAATATGAATCCATATGTTTATTGTTTATACTTAAAGAGCTAAAAAAATTGATGTATTATTAGCTCTTTTATTGTTAACTATTATGTTTTTGGGATTAACATTGACTAAAATTTGTTTGCATTTTGGTTAAATATATATGGTTGATTTATATAGATGAACTTTACAAGTAATATTTGGATACATGTAATGTGAAACCTCGACCAGACCCGTGCGATAGCACGGGTTTCCTACTAGTAATAATAATAAATAATAATAATAATATATAGATGATTTATACTTTGGGAGCTTCTATGGTGCAGTCACCGATTTGACTTCAGTGGTGAAGTCACTGCAATTGACCAATAGAATCAAAGCCCTAATCAACCCTAATTAATTCTAAGTTAACCTAAGCCACATCAGCTCTATGGTAAAATAACTTTACTGTGGGACCCATTTTAAAAAAAACTTTTGATTATTGCATATAAGTCCCCATTCATTTAATAATATCTTACAAATTAAAATTAACTTTTATTAGATTACAATATTTTTTTTAAACTCATATTATCGTTCTTCTTCTTCTTCATCCTTCACCCTTCTCCCAACTTCCCTTCAAAACCCTAAATCCCCAAATTCCACCCATCTGTTCTTCTTCTGCAACCTTCTCCCAAATTTGACATACTCCGTAATTCTTCAAATCATATGTTCTTCTATCTTCTTCCACTTTCGATTTTTGTTTACTCTCTCAGCGAACCTGCGAACAGGTAAACACTGCGAACAGATGAACATGACTTCGACCTCTTCGGCGCCAACGAAATCATATTCTTAAGGTTGGTGAAGACAGTGAGATCGATAAATATGGATGAAAGATGAAGCTGCTCAAGGTGAAGGATGGGACACCCCCACCCATTTGTTAACCGTGTTCATGTTTGATGTTGAGCTTTTAGAGTAAATTTGCGTGTAATTCGGATCTGGTTATTTTTTCAGCAGATCGTCTATGGTACAAAGCACAATGATTCCATGTTGTAGCCTCCTTTGACAGGTTCATATCGATCCAATATGTATATTTTCCAATTTTATGTGATTGTGGATTAGATTTTTGTTTATGTAATTAATGAATTCTGAAATGGAATTGAATTATCCAGAAATTGTGTAGTTGTGGATTAGGGATTGTATTTTATCATATGCATAAATTCTGAATTTGCATTTGAATTGAATTTTGAGATAGTTAAATAAGATTTCACATATCTGATACATATGTTTATCTTATGGTTTGAGGACACATTTAAATGGATATGCTCCTCCATTGGGCTGTTGATTTTTCTGTTATTTGTTACCCTGTTTGATGCAGGTTTTATTAGCCTTATTGGCTTTGTGGTGAGCTTCTGTCTATGATGGTTAAGCATGTTGCTTCTGTCATAGATGGTTAAGAATTACGTGGATTCTGCCCTATGGTGGTTAAGCATTATGCCCTTTGTTGGCTTTATTGATCTTTGCTTCTATTAAATAGTTAAGCCTCGAATTATTGCCTTATGGCTTTAATTAGGCGGCAAAGTAATTTTCAACTTCCTGTAATGGAACCGTACAAGACATATTTGTCAATCTGAATGTAAAGAAGAATAAATTATCCATAATATAAACATTATTACAGCATGAGTCAACCATTCAAAACATATATCGAAAACCAAAAATATAATTGCCTAAAACTTGCTCTGAAATATTAACTCTTTTCTTGCTTTCAGGGGTTTGTTTCGACTGTAAGACATATGCGCTCATTCGTTCCTGCCATTTATGACATAACAGTGGCTGACCCTAAAAGTACTCCTGCTCCTACAATGCTAAGACTCTTAAATAGGAAACCTTCTGTGGTAAGCTCATTTAATTAAAGTTTCAGTAATACATTTATTTTCATAATCCTAATCATCTAATTGAAATCCTCTGTATGCCATGAAATTAGAAAATGATAAAACAGAAAATGATAAAAAAAACATTGGAGAAGGCAAAGTATCCGAACCAAACAATGGTGTTACAGTTATTGATATTCCACCAGACCTGTTGATTACAGAATTTGAGGACCCAATCGTAGCAATAGTTAATTCTACATATCCGGAATTTACGAGCAATTATTGCTTCTACATTGGAGGTTGTTAACAAAATATCTAAATCATATTCTTGATTTAATGGCAGGTATACATGATTCAATTTTTATATTCATTTGAACTAACTATTTAAATTCCCAATACAGGAGACGTGCGTGATTATTTCAGCGCAAATTCTGTTGATAAGTCGGAATTCCACGATGTAACATTGGTTGACATCCTCACCCCAGAATTTCTCAATTCACTGCAAACATCAGGATTACCTAACCATCATATAAAACTAAAGGTTGGGACACCAATTATGGTCATGAGAAACATCAACCAGTATGAAGGCTTATGTAATGGAACAAGGTTGATAATAACAAAGTTGGGTGGTGTGATTTAAACTATGTGATTTTTATTCTGGTGGTAAAATTACTCTTGTTTGGGTGGAGCTAGAAGTTGAGTGTTGAGCCTTTGTTGGCTTTTATATGTACCAGTATGTAAACTTGTAACAAGATCGTGGCATGTCTTATGCTGTGTTATTATTAATATATTTCTTTAGCCTTTACAATAAAAAAAATTCATGATGAACATGCAAAGTTCAAATCAATAACTACAAATGTAGTTGACAAGGAAATCTTCAACAATATATAAGTAGCCTGATATTAATGAAAATAATTTCAGCCACAAACACTTTATTTGAAAAATATTATGTTGATTTCTTTTATATTTTTAAACCAATCCTTAAGTGTTTACTTATAACTGACCATTCAAAACATAACACCCAACTACAATGACTATTGTGAATCACACCTCAAAATAACAACACTGACATACTTAATACCATAATTTAAAACAAAAGCATCATATAACATAAAAACATTTATATTACACAAAATAACATAAAAACAAAAACACCCATTGTCAAGAGAAACTGTTTTCAACATGTTCACACACACAAATACAACTGATATTTTGATATACATTCATGTCTTTGACTTAAATAAAAACACAATCATCAAACTCTTGATCTGTTGATGACTGACACGGCAACCAATTGTGTTCCAGATGTAATAGCCAGGCTTGGTTTGTCACACATTACAAATCTAAGACGATCACCATCCTGAATGCGGCATTCCTTCACAAAATCAGACCACCCATCGTAAATGAACCTCTCAACAAAATACTTCCTCTTAGCATAATGGAGTTCACATTTGAAGACCTTTTTCAAATCTGAATCCCTGAACAAAACACGCGTATAATGCTTGTCCAAGCAACCGCGGATAACTTTTTGCGGGAATTGCTGCACATAAAACATAAAACGCCACAAACTATAATTACAACTGTCAAAATAAAAACAACAAAAAATATCCAACATTCAATGCGTATATTTTTATAATTAAAACGCCTATATTATACATAAGCTAAATAACTTAATATACTTACAAGAACATTTCTCCCAGCTACCTTAGCACATTCTATAACCTTACACCACGAAAAGTACCTGTGTCCATCAACATCCTTCGTTTGAACGGGTTCTACAATCCTGCAACTCTTTCTCTTTTTATTCACACGTTCTGACGACCTCATTTCAAACCCAGCTCTTGCACCCAAACTGACACCAACTCCCCCATCAATCGTTGTTTCTCCCGCTGCACCTTTGTCCTTCGTTTTACTATATATTCGATCACTTCTTCTAATAATAATAATAATAATAATAATAATAATAATAATAATATATAGATGATTTATATTTTTATGGCACACAAGTTTAAGAAAACGTTAAACTGAAATTTTATTCTTGAAAAAATATATATAGTTAATTAGGGGTGGACAGGCGGTCAGATAAGTTTGAATTCGGGCCCAAAAATGCAATCTAGTCCAAACCTCGGGTGTCATACCAAACCCCAATTCCAACCAAAAAAATCAGTTTGATCGGGTTACAGTTTATCGGATTCCCGATTTGTATGAATCAGTTAGATCGGATTACATGACAGTCAAATAATTGCATTATTTGACCATTCAAAAACATTCATATATTAGAAATGATATAGCAGAAAAATTCATAAATTATAATAAACATTCATGCTTCATAATTATATTAAAATAAGACATTCAGTTTTGTTGAAACTTAAATACTGTGTTAATATTTAAATTACAGTCATCCTTCATATAAAAATTAACATGAAAAGCCAATATAATAACACAGCTAAAGGTGGGAATAGGCCAGACCGACTAACAGGGGCCTACAGTCTAGCCTACATAGGCCTAGGTTAGGCCAGGCTTTTTATATAAATAAAAAAGGCCTAGGCTTTTTTATAAGCCTATTTAAATAAAAAGGCTAGGCCACAGGCCATATAAAAAACCTTTTACGCCTATGAGACCGACCTATTTAAATAAATATATTATATTGTATTGTACTTTATATTGTATTTTGTACTTTAAATTAAATTATAAAAATAAATCTTAGTTATCTTGAAGAAATTATGAAAATAAGATGAAAATAAATCTTATGAACAATGTCATAAGTGAAGGTTCGAAAAACACAATAAGGGGGGTTGGATTGAGTTTTTGATAAAATAAAAAACTTAAGGCATGTTTGATTATCCTGGTTCGTTTGAACTCAAACTACTCCAGTCCACCCGCCTAGGTGATTTTGCCTCTCTCTTACGAGGACTTAATCCATTAAATCAAACTTGATTACAACAACTTTCACAATGACAACCGTCAAAGTCTTCTTGAGATAAACCACAATCCGGTTTCTCAAGGAACAATAAAACAAAACTTAATCTTATGTGTTTACAAAAGAGCTTCTAATAAGTTATATCATAACTGTGATGTATACAAAATATTTAAGAACAATGCACAAAAACAATAAAAGAATGAATAGTAAATTGAGAGTTTTTCGTAATGGTTTGTGCATTAGTGTTCTCTACTTTGACTTCAGTAGTGTCTTAAATATATAGTGAAGCTTTTGAACCGTTTGAGAGACACATTTTTAACTTTTGGAATGTTGAAATAATATGATTTGAGACCTTTCCAAAGATAGAGATTTTGTCCATAGAATTGATGATCCAACCATTAATAGAAGATCTTTAATTTAATACTTTTTAACAGAAAAGAGTATCAGAGCATTGTGCATTGGTGCAAGAAGCGTTTCTCTTATTAGAGCTTGATTCAGAACTTCTGCTTCTGAGAAATCACATTCAAAACCTGAGCAATCGATAACTTTACTACTTCGATCTTGGAGAGCTTGTCGTAGTTACTTTCAGAACATGATCTTCTTTAGACGGAGATCAAGTGGCAAATACTTATTGTTCTTGTAGACTTCCTTCAAAGTCATCAGAACTACTTGTTCCTATAACCTTCCTTCAGAGATTAGATCTTCTTATTCTTGTAAACCTCTCTCTTGATGAAGCCTTCTGATTCTGAGAGACTAATGTTCAGACTTTCTTCTTCTTATAAGCTTCCCTCAATGCAGCCTTATGCTACGTTTTCTACTTCAGAACTTCTGAAACACAAATAACCGATTAGGGAGCATATATGTTCTTATTAAAAATATATGTTTGTTATCATCAAAACTATTTCAAAGATGTAGAACCAGACTTTGTTCTAACAATAAGTTCTTCCATAAGTTCTCTCAAACAAATAGTATCACAAAATTTATGCTACTAGGTAAAATCAAATAAGTCAATGCTAACAAACATTTAATCTCATTGATCTTTTAATTTGTTAGTTTATATAAAGTAGAGTTGAATGACTTATTTACAAATATTCAAATGAAATAGGCTTTTAAGTAGGCTAATAGGCCAATCAGGCCTTCAAAAAGGCCAAGCTCAGGCTAAAAAGATAAGCCTACGATAGGCTATAGGCCAGACTTAGGCTTTTAAGAAGGCTAAAAAGCCAGAAGTTCTTTCTTGATCTGAATAGCTTCCTTGTGTTGTAGGGAAGCTAAATGAATGCTTAATTGCTCCTTAGGACCTCTGGAAATTGGAACTCGATTGTACCTACAAAACAAGAAAATAAAAATGGAATTTGATGTCCCAGGTGTTACAGCTCCAAATGAATTATTCAAACAACTTCCATATGACATAGTGAAGGTGTTTGAATGGATATTTTGGCTAGTGAGCTTATGGAACAAAGTTTGGAATGATAAGGCCTTTGGTGAAGCTTTAACGGAGGTATGGAAGTGATTCTGAGTTTGAGGAGTTTGGTAAGCGTTTGGAGGTGATCAACAGCTCCCAAATGATGTATGGAAGATGTTAAAAAGGTTGGTTTGCACCCAGAACTTCTCTAACTAAAAATTTCTATGGAAATACAAACGAAACAAAAAAAATGGATTTTGGAATGAAGAGTGACTTTGGGATTTCTTGTGTGTTTGATCAAGGGAGTGATACCCTCTATTTATAGGCATAAATTAGGGTTTTTGGGTGAAGGAATCTCAGAATTTGGCATTCACATGTGATAGTTGTACCACATTGCTTCTTCATGAAGAAAGGAAAAAGATTGTGGTTCCAAGAGCAAGGTACAAGCTCAAGCATGCTTCCATGACTTTATTCTGAGTATGGAGAGGTTGCTTGTGATGTTAGGAGTGTTTTTGCTGCAAAAGAAACATGTTTAGAGGCTCAATTCAAGAGTGGTTGGATTAAAGCCTCTTTACAAGAATAGAAGTGTGATCTTTATGCTTGAAATGGAATGATTCATTGTGTGATGGCTTAAGCATGCGGATCATAGCTCAAACGAGTGTGTAAATATCTGATTATGGCCTCTTAAACAAGTTATAGGACTTGTACTTCAAGGATTTTTCAGATTTGGATCAAGATTCAAACTTGTTCTTCATGTTCATAACTTCCATTTCAAGTGCCATGGAGCCATATTGACAAAATCATATCTCCTAGCTCAAGCCATGAAATTTCATGCTATTAGTCTCTTTGGAAAGCCCTTGCTACATAATTCAATTCACTTGTTTAAAGTTTCCTCAAACTCTTTTGGGATCATGGAGAAAAATGGTCATAAAGTTAGGAAAAATTCAAGTGAAAACACTTGAAATTTTTCTAAGTTTTTTTTAACATAATCTTCATAATTCCATATCTCTCAAAATAATCACTTTTGATGAAACCATGAGCAGAGACAAAGTTGTTTATTTGATTAAGATCTTCAACTTTCATATTAGGAGATTTTTGAGTGTGTAGGTGAAATTTGAAGTTCACAAAATGAGGTCAAAATCACTTAAAAACCATAATTTTGACTTTTGTTGACTTTTTGATTCTTGATGAATTTTCTTGATTTCTCTTGGTCAAATGTCTTCAGTAGTAATATGTTGATGACTTGAATCCTCAGAAGTTCATGGTACACCATTTTTCTCAAAAGTCAAAGGTTGACCCACACAGTTGACTTTTCCAAATGAGCTGCAGTTTTGTATATTCCACATGAATCAAGGTCTCCTCTTCAAATGAATGATGTGATTGGATTTTAATGTTTATTTTGATGCCTTTGAATCATAGTTTGATTCTTGGAGTCATGTACTGAATAAAAGTCAACCTTCCAGTGGAATTAGGTCAAAACCCTAATTTGGGCCTCAGGTGATCTTGAAAGTGGTTGGTCTTGAATTAGGCCATCCTTGGGCCTTGATATTGATGGGTGAATCCTTTGAAAAATAGAAGAATGTTGAACTTCCTTGTGGGCCTCAAAACCCTAATTTTCTCAGTCTACTCTTTGATCAGTCTCCTATCTTAGGACGCAAGCAACAAATAACAATTTTTTTGTATTTTTGGTTAGCAGTTAATATGCATGATGATAATGATGATCCTAATATTTGAAAATAAGGTGGGATCTCATTGGTCAAAAATTGGGGTACAACAGCCTTTGAAGAAACGTAATATTTAAAAGGCTGGACATGACCTTTTGGATGCACAACAAGCTCTTAGTGGGGATAGGATGAATGTATTGCTGATTGAGAGAACCAAAAGATGTACTGAAGAGGTTCTTGAATTGAATGACATTGAAGAAAAGATTCTTCGGCAAAAATCTAAACTTGATTGGTTTCGATTGAGGATGGAAATAACTCTTATTTCCATGCTTCCATAAAGACTAAGCATAATGCTATGAATCTAGGAATTCTGTATAAAACAAATAACTCGGTTATCACTTCCCAACGTGATATTGAGCTGAAGTTCTAACTTATTATGCCAGTCGTACAGGGGCGAAGGATGTCACGATACAACATTTCGACATTATGGCTATGCGAAAGGGACCGCAATTGAACATGGATCAAAGAGCAAGCCTAGTGGCACCTATTACTGAGCAGGAGATCTTCAAAGCCCTGAATGGTATAGGTGATTTAAAAAGTCCAGGCATAAATGATTTTGAGGCCCAGTTTTTTAAAGCTAGCTGAAATATTATAAAATGTGATGTGTTTACTGCAGTCATGGATTATTTTAAGAATGGAAGACTTTATAAAGCATTTAATTGTGCCTTGGTGACTCTTATTCCAAAGAATGAGGAGGCAAAGTCCATTAGAGATTATAGACCGATTGTTGGGTGTTCTACTGTGTATAAAATTATTTCCAAAATCATCATGGCAAGGTTGGGGAGAGTGCTTGGGAGTATCGTTGGTCAGAACCAGACTGCGTTTATGTTGGGTCAACATATTCATAATCACATTCTTATGGCTTACGAAGGCATATGATATGGTTGATTGGACTGCCTGATGCAAATGCAAATTGACCTTCAAAAGGCGTATGATACGGTTAATTGGACTGCTCTTGAATGTATCTTGAGAGAAATTGGAATTCCAATTCAATTTATCAATTGGGTTATGTAGGCTACCTCCACTGTATCTTATATATTCAATACTAATGGTTACTACTTTGATATCTTATAGGCCACGCGGAGGATTAAATAAGGGGGCCCCATGTCACCACTTATATTTATTATCATAATGGAGTATCTGAATAGAATCCTCTATAGTATGCAGAAAAACCCTGACTTTAATCATCATGTGAAATGTGAAAAACTTCAAATTACTAATTTGGCCTTTGCAGATGATCTTCTCATATTCTTTAGGGGTGAGTACATATGTGTGAAGCTTATGATAAATGCATTCCAATCGTTCTCCATGACTAATGGTCTTGTTACTGTGGTGTCATTTTTTTACCTCCCCGTTTCATTTGGGAGGACTGCACGCCGGACCCTTCACGCAAAATTTGGAAGGAGAAAGGCGCCCTTGTGGGAGGAATTTTATTTCAGTTTTTCCTACGATAGCACACGAACTTTTTAATTATCCTACGAGGAGGAAGGGGAAAAAGATATCAAATAAACCCTAAGAGTTTTCTAGGTGTGGGGATTTCACCTAAACAGATGTTCTGGAGTCCGGGAGGTCGGTTATGCATAGGGAAGGTTTTAAGCACCCTACATATCCGTAGTACTCTACGGGAACCTTCTCTGTGTCTATGTGTTTGTGTTTGTTGCTTGATTGGGAAAGTTTCTCCTTTGTGTTAGGAGAGAGAATTGAATTGAATTGAAAGACAGATGAACTGACTATTTTTGGTTTTTTTATTAGCTCACTAAGATTCCTTGTGAATCTCATGCCTACATATCCCTAATGGAAGTCAGATCTTCTTGCAGTTCAAGAACTAATTAGGGAAATGAATTGATTTTTGGGTTCCTTGTTTGAACTCAAGGTTGAAGTTTGAATTAAATCTCTGTTTGCAGAAAAGAGACGAGTCGTCATCTTAACGGAGAGATATTTCAATTGTTTAACCACAAACATTTTAAAAGTGAATGAAAATGAGGGTTCTTTCATGATAAGAGAGGGACCTCACTTGTGTGTGTGCAAGTATGCCAGTATCATCTTATATGAAAGAACAATCATAATGAAAGGTTTATTTTATCATAAGAGGGGGACCTTACTTGTGTGTGTGCAAGTATGCCAGTATCATCTTATATAAAGTAAAAGATTTCAACCATTAGAGGAAGACAGCATTCTGGACGTGAAGTCAACAGAGCAGGCAGTCTTATATTAATCTAAATGGGAAATTTTTTTATGAAAATGATGTTTGTTATGTTTGAATGTGGTATAACAATTAAAAGATATATTCATAGAGATAAATCATGTCTCATCTCTGAAAGAAAGATTTGTTAGAACAAGATTTGTTCTGATCAATATTCTTAGTTTTGATGATAACAAGCATATGAATTTTGTATGAGATAATGTGGTACTCTAATACTATGCAATTTCCATTTCAGGAATTATATAAAGAGTATGCACAAAATCAGCGCAAGAAGCACTGACTCAGAAGGTTCAGCATGCATCATCAGAACATGGTCTGGCAAGACATCAGAAGATGGTCAAGCAGAATCAGAACATGGGTCTATGGAAGCATCAGAAGAACTTGAGATCAGAAGCAGAAGCACTGAAGTTTTCACAGTATCACGCTCAGAAGCACTTCAAGGTCAGAAGACAAGAAGATGCTCTGCACCAAGTTGTTTGACTCTGATGATATTCAAACGTTGTTTACACAAACATCAGATCAGAAGCAAGTACTAGACTGGCAGGCTACGCTGACTAACAAAAGGAACGTTAAAAGCTATTAAAGGCAACGTCAGTAGACACAGCGAAAACAAGGCTCGAGGTAGTTGACAAAAGAGTGAAACATTAAATGCAATGCTGTACGGATTACACAAAGCATTAAATGCTCCCAACGGTCATCTTCTCAAGCGCCTATAAATATGAAGTTCTGATGAGAAGCTATGTTACGAATTCTGAATACAACACTTGCGCATTATACAGAAACGCTGTCAAATTCAAAAGCTCTCAAACTTCATCATCAAACTCACTACATTGCTGTTGTAATATCTTAGTGAGATTTAAGCTTAAACTTAAGAGAAATCACAGTTGTGATAATAGCTTTATAAGAAGCATTGTAACTCTTAGAATTTGTTTACATTAAGTTGTAAGAACTAGAGTGATCAGGTTGTTGATCAGTATACTCTAGAAAGTCTTAGAAGGTATCTAAGCAGATTGTTCCTAGAGTGATCAGGTTGTGATCAGTATACTCTAGAAGACTTAGCAGTTGGCTAAGTGGAAAACCATTGTAATCTCGTGTGATTAGTGGATTAAATCCTCAGGTGAGGTAAATCACTCCAAGGGGGTGGACTGGAGTAGTTTAGTTAACAACGAACCAGGATAAAAATCATTGTGCAAATTGTTTTTATCTTACAAGTTTTAAAGATACACTTATTCAAACCCCCCCCCCCTTTCTAAGTGTTTTTCTATCCTTCAATTGGCATCAGAGCATCGGTTCTAAGGTGCAAGCACTTAACCGTGTTTAGAAAAGATTCAGGAAGAGAAAAACACTAAAGTCAAGATGGTTGAAACTCCACCACCTTCATCTACATCTACATCTGGCTCAGCTGAGCAATACAATGGAAATGGTAACAATGGTTATACTAGACCGCCAGTATTTGATGGTGAAAACTTTGAATACTGGAAAGATAAACTTGAAAGTTACTTCCTTGGTCTAGATGGTGACTTATGGGATCTTCTGATGGATGGTTACAAACATCCAGTGAACGCTACTGGCGTATGGCTTACAAGACAAGAAATGAATGATGATCAAAAGAAGCTTTTCAAAAATCATCATAAATGTAGGACTGTTTTGCTGAATACTATCTCTCATGCTGAGTATGAGAAGATATCTAACAGGGAAACTGCCTTTGATATATATAAGTCATTGAAAATTACCCATGAAGGAAATCCTCAAGTCAAGGAGACCAAAGCTCTTGCTCTAATCCAGAAATATGAAGCCTTCAAGATGGAGGATGATGAAAATATTGAGAAGATGTTTTCAAGATTTCAAACGCTAACTGCTGGATTAAGAGTTCTGGACAAAGGCTACACCAAGGCTGATCATGTAAAGAAGATCATCAGAAGCTTGCCCAGAAGATGGGGTCCAATGGTGACTGCATTCAAGATTGCAAAGAATCTGAATGAGGTTTCTTTGGAAGAGCTAATCAGTGCCTTGAGAAGCCATGAGATATAGCTGGATGCAAATGAGCCTTAGAAGAAAGGTAAGTCTATTGCATTAATATCTAATATTAAAAAATGCACTAACGCTTTTCAGGCTGAAGAAGTAGATTCTGAAGAATCAGAATCAGAAGAAGAAGATGAATTGTCCATGATCTCCAGAAGGGTAAACCAACTCTGGAAGAGCAAGCAAAGGAAGTTCAAAAGCTTCAGAAGTTCAAAGAAGTTTGAACGAGGAGAATCTTCTGGTGGCAGAAGATCTGACAAGAAGAAGGTCGTCTGCTATGAGTGCAATGAGCCTGGACACTTCAAGAATGAATGTCCAAAACTTCAGAAGGAGAATCCCAAGAAGAAGTTTCATGAGAAGAAAGGTCTTATGGCAACATGGGATGATTCTGAATCAGAATCAGACTCTGAAGGAGAGCAAGCAAACCTTGCACTGATGGCCACAGTAGATGATGGATCAGAATCTACATCAGAATCAGATTCTGAAGAGGTATTTTCTGAACTATCTAGAGAAGAATTAGTTTCCAGTTTAATAGAAATTCTGGAACTCAAGGCTCATCTTAGTATCAAATACAAAAAGCTGAAAAAGCAATTTGAATTTGAAACTAAGAAGCTGGAAGTGGAAAATTCTGAACTGAAGGAAAAAGTTTTAAAATTATTCAAAGATATTGGATCTCCTTCTGAATCAGAAAAATCCATTCCTAGCCTCAATCATATTCTGAAAGAAAATGACTCGAGCTTCAGAAAGTTCCTATCTAGAAGTATTGGCAGAAGTCATCTTGCTTCTATGATATATGGTGTTTCTGGAAACAAAAGGTTTGGTTTTGGCTATGAGGGTGATACCTCACATAAATTTGAACCTGTTGATGATTTGAAAATCACATACAAGCCATTGTATGATCAGTTCAAATATGGTCACTCACATGATATTAGGCTCACTTCACATGCACAGAGGTTTCACACTACACACACCAAGAAGCATGTGACACAACCTAAAAAATATCATGCTGCCAAACCTAAAGAATATCATGTTGTTCCTCCTGTTACTTATAATGCTAAACCCAAGTTCAATCAGAACTTGAGGAAAACTAACAAGAAAGGACCCAAGAAATTGTGGGTACCTAAGGAGAAGATAATTTTTGTTGCAGATATCCTTAGCAGCAAAGAAGACAAAGCACAAAATGTCATGGTACCTGGACTCTGGGTGCTCGCGACACATGACGGGAAGAAGGTCTATGTTCCAAGACCTAGTGCTTAAGTCTGGTGGAGAAGTCAAGTTTGTAGGAGATCAGAAGGGCAAGATTATTGGCTCTGGAACCATAAGTATTGGTAACTCTCCTTCCATAACTAATGTACTTCTTGTAGAAGGATTAGCGCATAACTTATTGTCCATAAGTCAATTAAGTGACAATGGTTATAACATAATCTTCAATCAAAAGTCTTGCAAGGCTGTAAGTCAGAAGGATGGCTCAATCCTATTTACAGGCAAGAGAGAGAACAACATTTATAAGATTGATCTTTCTGATCTTGAGAAGCAGAAGGTGACTTGTCTTATGTCTGTTTCTGAAGAGCAATGGGTCTGGCACAGAAGATTAGGACATGCTAGTTTGAGAAAGATTTCTCGGATTAACAAACTAAATCTGGTCAGAGGTCTCCCAATAAATCAGATGCTCTTTGTGAAGCATGTCAGAAGGGCAAGTTCTCCAAACCTGCATTCAAATCTAAGAATGTTGTCTCTTCCTCAAGGCCGTTAGAACTTCTGCACATTGATCTGTTTGAACCAGTCAAAACAGCATATGTCAGAGGGAAGAAATATGGATTAGTCATCGTAGATGATTATAGCCGCTGGACATGGGTAAAGTTCTTAAAACACAAGTATGAGTCTCATTTAGTGTTCTTTGAATTTTGCACTCAGATCCAATCTGAGAAGGAGCGCAAAATCATAAAGGTCAGAAGTGATCATGGTGGTGAATTTGAGAACAGATTCTTTGAGGAGTTCTTCAAAGAAAATAGTATTGCCCATGATTTCTCTTGCCCTAGAACTCCACAGCAAAATGGAGTTGTAGAGTGAAAGAATAGGACTATGCAAGAAATGGCCAGAACCATGATCAATGAGACCAATATGGCTAAGCACTTCTGGGCAGAAGCAATAAATATTGCATCTTATGTTCAGAATAGAATCTCTATAAGACCTATTCTAAATAAGACTCCTTATGAATTGTGGAAGAACAGAAAGCCCAACATTTCATATTTTCATCCTTTTGGATGTGTGTGGTTTATTCTGAATACTAAAGATCATCTTGGTAAGTTTGATTCTAAGGCACAAAAATGTTTCCTTCTTGGATATTCTGAACGCTCTAAAGGCTACAACGTATACAATACTGAAACATTGGTTGTAGAAGAATCAATCAATATCAGATTTGATGATAAGCTTGGTCTTGAAAAGCCAAAGCAGTTTGAAAATTTTGCAGATATAGATATTGACATATCAGAAGCTGTAGAACCAAGAAGTAAAGTTCCAGAAGCTGAAAATCTCAGAAGCAAAGAATCAGACGATCAAGTTGCTGCATCTTTAGAAAATCTCAGGATTTCTGAAGAGCCAACAGTCAGAAGATCTTCTAGACTCACCTCAGCTCACTCAGAAGATGTGATCCTTGGAAAGAAAGATGATCCTATCAGAACAAGAGCATTCCTTAAGAACAATGCAGAATGTCAATTAGGTCTTGTTTCTTTGATCGAGCCAACTTCTGTTGATCAAGCTCTAGAAGATCCAGACTGGATAATTGCCATGCAAGAAGAACTAAATCAGTTTACAAGGAATGATGTATGGGAATTTGGTTCCTAGACCAAAAGGATTCAACATCATTGGTACAAAGTGGGTGTTCAGAAACAAGCTTAGTGAGAAGGGAGAAGTGGTAAGAAACAAAGCCAAACTGGTGGCTCAGGGATATAGTCAGCAAGAAGGGATTGACTATACAGAAACCTTTGCACCAGTGGCCAGGTTAGAATCTATTCGCTTATTAATTTCTTTTGCCACTCAGCATAACATCACTCTGTATCAGATGGATGTTAAGAGTGCCTTCTTAAATGGTTATATAGATGAGGAAGTCTATGTCCACCAACCTCCAGGTTTTGAAGACTTTAAGTCTCCAGAACATGTTTTCAAACTTAAGAAATCATTGTATGGATTGAAGCAACCTCCCAGAGCTTGGTATGAAAGATTAAGTTCTTTCCTTCTGGATAATGGTTTCACTAGAGGACAAGTGGACACGACTCTTTTCTGTAAAACGTCTAAGAAGGACATTTTAATTTGTCAAATTTATGTTGATGATATTATTTTTGGAACATCTAATGCTTCACTTGGAAAGGAGTTTGCTAAGTCTATGCAGGCTGAATTTGAAATGAGTATGATGGGTGAACTCAAGTATTTCCTTGGGATTCAAATCAACCAAACTTCTGATGGAACTTATGTTCATCAAACGAAGTATGTGAAAGAACTTCTGAAGAAGTTTAATCTTTCTGAAAGCAAAGAAGCCAAAACTCCTATGCATCCAACGTGTGTTCTAAGTAAGGATGAGGTAAGTAAGAAGGTAGATCAGAAGTTGTACAGAGGTATGATTGGATCTCTTCTATATTTAACTGCTTCTAGACTTGACATTCTATTCAGTGTTTGTTTGTGTGCTAGATTCCAATCAGATCCTAGAGAATCTCACTTAACTGTTGTTAAGAGAATTCTGAGGTATCTGAAAGGTATTACTAATGTTGGTTTAGTCTACAGAAGATCTAAAGAATACAACTTAGTAGGATTCTGTGATGCTGACTATGCTGGAGATAGAATTGAATGGAAGAGTACTTCTGGAAGTTGTCAATTTCTTGGAAGTCATTTGATCTCCTGGTACAGTAAGAAGCAAGCTACCATAGCCCTCTCAACAACAGAAGCAGAATATGTTGCTGCTGCTGGGCGTAGCACACAAATGCTCTGGATGAAGAGTTAGCTAGAAGATTATCAGATATATGAGAGTAACATTCCTATTTTCTGTGATAATACTTCTGCCATATGTTCATCTAAGAATCCTATCTTACATTCCAAAGCTAAACATATTGAGATTAAACATCATTTTATGAGGGACTATGTTCAGAAGGGTGTTCTCTCTTTGAACTTTGTGGATATAGACCATCAATGGGCTGATATCTTTACAAAACCCCTTGCTGAAGATAGGTTTAAGTTCATTATGAAGAATATCAGTATGGATTTATGCCCAGAATGAGAAGATGAGAAGATCTTATGTATGGGTATCTTCTGAAATGCGTTAGGATTTTATGTTTATAAGAAGTTCTGATAATGATCAATTAGAAGTTCTGATTCTGTTATTACTAACGTTTCATTATCTAAGTTGATTCAGAAGCTCTTTTAAAGCAAAACAGCTGTCACCAGTCTTTCCAAAAAATGAACACGTGTTCACTATTTTTGGACAAGCATGCCTGCAGTTGAGGAGACGCCGCCCTAGGTAACTGTGCAAATCAGTTCATTTTGTCACTTTATCTCTCCTAACGTCATTTCTCATTAAATGCATATTAATGTCATGTTTTTCTGTAATCATTTCATTCAAATTTTTTATTTTATTTTCTTTTATTCAAACCGTTTAAATAACCCGCTTCATTTTCATTTCATCTTTTTTCGCTTTCTCTCTATTCATTTGTCTTTCTAAGAAAGCAAGGGTATGCTCCGTTGAAGACATGCACTATACCCACTGAAGATTTGGAAGTTTTGTGTGAGTCCGCTGTGGAGATTGTCAGGGGGAGATTATTTATCTCAGGGGGAGATTGTTAATCTCAGGGGGAGACATATTCACACACTATGTTTATATGCTTATGCTATAGCTGTGTAATTGTCTTTAGCCGTCTGATATTCTGATCGCAAATTCATATCATTTATATATGTTTTTGTCATCATCAAAAAGGGGGAGATTGTTAGAACAAGATTTGTTCTGATCAATATTCTTAGTTTTGATGATAACAAGCATATAAATTTTGTATGAGATAATGTGGTACTCTAATACTATGCAATTTCCATTTCAGGAATTATATAAAGAGTATGCACAAAATCAGCGCAAGAAGCACTGACTCAGAAGGTTCAGCATGCATCATCAGAACATGGTCTGGCAAGACATCAGAAGATGGTCAAGCAGAATCAGAACATGGGTCTATGGAAGCATCAGAAGAACTTGAGATCAGAAGCAGAAGCACTGAAGTTTTCATGGTATCACGCTCAGAAGCACTTCAAGGTCAGAAGACAAGAAGATGCTCTGCACCAAGCTGTTTGACTCTGATGATATTCAAATGTTGTTTACACAAACATCAGATCAGAAGCAAGTACTAGACTGGCAGGCTACGCTGACTGACAAAAGGAACGTTAAAAGCTATTAAAGGCAACGTCAGTAGACACAGCGAAAACAAGGCTCGAGGTAGTTGACAAAAGAGTGAAACATTAAATTCAATGTTGTACGGATTACTTAAAGCATTAAATGCTCCCAACGGTCATCTTCTCAGGCGCCTATAAATATGAAGTTCTGATGAGAAGCTATGTTACGAATTCTGAATACAACACTTGCGCATTATACAGAAACACTGTCAAATTCAAAAGCTCTCAAACTTCATCATCAAACTCACTACATTGCTGTTGTAATATCTTAGTGAGATTTAAGCTTAAACTTAAGAGAAATCACAGTTGTGATAATAGCTTTATAAGAAGCATTGTAACTCTTAGAATTTGTTTACATAAAGTTGTAAGAACTAGGGTGATCAGGTTATTGATCAGTATACTCTAGAAAGTCTTAGAAGGTATCTAAGCAGATTGTTCCTAGAGTGATCAGGTTGTGATCAGTATACTCTAGAAGACTTAGCAGTTGGCTAAGTGGAAAACCATTGTAATCTCGTGTGATTAGTGGATTAAATCCTTAGGTGAGGTAAATCACTCCAAGAGGGTGGACTGGAGTAGTTTAGTTAACAACGAACCAGGATAAAAATCATTGTGCAAATTGTTTTTATCTTACAAGTTTTAAAGCTACACTTATTCAAACCCCCCCTTTCTAAGTGTTTTTCTATCCTTCAAGATTTAGATTTTTGACTGGCTTGTACAAGGCCCAAGCTTGAGGCATAAAAGAGTTTTAATTGACCCTGGGAGGTGACTCCACTAGGGATTGACTTTGACTCAAGGACTTTATGTTCTATATGAGGCCCAGAATTGTGGCTGACTCTAGCTAGGGAGACATTATCTTCTGCCTTGTACAAAGCCCAAGGTTGTGGCTAAATTACTGAGGATTTCTCTATTGAATAGAGATTGATGAATGTTGACCCTGCTGAGGAATTTTCTCATATTGAGCAGGAACTGATTAATGAAAGCCCCGAGTTGAAGGTTGACCCTACTAGGGATGTTACTCTATTGAGAAATTATGGACTTATGAATTTATGAATGGAGGCTGACCCTTTCCAGGGGATTCATTGATTTGTACTTCTTGTTTAAAGCCCAAGATTAAGGCTGACATTGTTGAGGAAAACAGATCTGACATCTTGAATCTACTAAGGAGAAGACTCACTGGAGATTAAAAATATCGGTGATAGAGACTATCCATGTCTCTCATTCCAAAATGTGAACTCAATACTGAGATTTAGACATACTTGGCTTATTGAAGTCTGGTTTAAAGAATAGAAGAATCTCACCAGGGTAGGCTAAAAGGTAACTAAAGACATGTTCCTATGTTTATAAGAAACCTGATGGGTCCTTGTATACAAGCTCAAGAGGAAGCTGTGAATATGCTTTTAAGAAGCCCGTGGGTCCTTGTATTGTAATCCTAAGAGGAGGCTAATCGAGGGTCATCGAGGGTCCTTGTTATAGCACAAGAGAAAGCTATGTTGGCTTTGAACTTAGTTTGGCTCTAAGCAAATGGGTAAGAGGTTTCACCGGGAATAATTCCTCTTGGGTGGATATGCCTTATTTTTGTTCTAAGGCTTTTTTTTCAAGATGTTTCACCGGGAATAATTCATCTTGAGGTTGAAACTACGGAAATATAATTAGGAAAGAGCCTTCACCGGGAAGACATTCTCAATCCTAGGTCATAGTCCTATAGTCCTATAATATATATATATATATATATATATATATATATATATATACAGTTTATTTGTCCTAAGGTTTTTCTCAGAAGGAGTTCTAAACAGTGTATATACAGTTTATTTTTTACAGTAATTTAAATGAAAGCTGTAAATTGAATGTTGTAAAGCCTAACCTGGATGAAGAGGAGACCTTTGAAAGATGTATGTACAAAGCCTTACCATTAGCTTGGTGTTTATTGGTAACAGTATAAAAAAGAAAAAGGTTGGGACTTAGACTCAAGGAGAGGCCCATGTGAAATTGATTTGAAATTGAAGTTGTTTTGAAAACAGATTGAGAGTTGATTGAAAAACAGTTGAATTGTTTATTGAAAACAGTTTTGAAGTTTTGTTTTTGAAAACAGAAGAAGTGAAGATGGACACTAGGTCACATAGGTATATGAAGAGTTTCACCGGGAATAATGTCCTTCAATACCGAGAAGAAAGTTTCGCAAAACAGATGAGGAGTTTACTGTTTATATGAAAAGTAAGGAAACAAAATGGGTTGGGTCTTGCATTCTCTAATATTCAAGAGGCCCAAAAATATTTGAATATGAAAAAGGTTCGATCACAAAATATTTACAAAGTGATTAGGTTTGAAAAATATAAAGAAAACTATGTTTTAAAAGTATTAAAAAATCTTTAAAATACACCATTTTAAACCTAATAAAAATATATCAAATAAATAATATTTTTTGTGATTTTTTTGGGTATTCATAAAATAGATATGATAAATGAAAAGTGTGTGAAAAATCAAGTGAAAATGATTAATTTTGATAGGTGAAATGATTGAGTGAAGTTGTAAAAAAATGAAGGGAAAAAAAGCATAAATGTTTATTTTAGTTTTTAGCAAGAGGTGAACCCATGTCACATGGGGGGTTATGTCGCAGGCGAAAAATCGTTTTGTTCCTCTTTTTTGTGGATGAGACACCTGATGCCTTCTTTGGGCTCGAGTGCTCAAAAAATGATTTTTCTTTTGTACCGACCAAACTTTTTATTATTTCCAAAGGAGGAAAAGGAAAAAAGCTGCAATAACCTAAAAGTGGGGGGAGATCTTGGGTAAGAGGGTTGGTTATACGAAGGGAAGGTATTAGCACCCAACGTATCTGTAGTACTCTACAGGGTTCTTTATTGTTTTTTATTCTATGCTACGGTGAAGGTTCTGTTGTGAAATAGGTGGGACCTAAGGTGTTTGTTTGATTATGCTCGCAAAGATCATCGCGATCCTCTGCATACATATCCCTTAGAGGGAATCAGAGCATCTGTAGCTCGGGGTCTACGGGTGCTAAGGTTTGAATGGTTTTTTTTGTTTTGTTTTGCTCGCCAAGGATCGACCTTGTGCCTACGTATTCTCAAAGGGATGTTGAGAAAGTCAGAGCAATCGTAGTTCCCACTTATGCTAGTGGAAGCAAAGGAAAATAGACAAATGTCGTCTAAATGCTAGATGTATCTAATCTATATCATCACATACATCTGTTTGATTTTGTTTGAAAATCTTTTCATTATAAGCCCGGGGCCATGCCACTTAGGGTGCTTAGAATGATAAAGATGTTTTTGTTTAACCAGCCTTGTGGCAAAAGTTTCAATGAAGTCAGCCTTGTGACAAAAACTTTGATTAATCAGCCAGCCTTGTGGCAAAAGTTTCAATGAAGTCAGCCTTGTGACAAAAACTTTGATTAATCATCCAGTACGGTGGTAAAACAGTTTGATTGATTAGCCAGCCTTGTGGCAAAAAGAAAGTTGGATTGATTAGCCAGCCTTGTGGCAAAAAGGTTTGATTGATTGATTGATTGTTTGTGATGATATAAAAGAGATACTCCTAGCATAGAGATGAAAAATGTCTAATCTCCTAGGGTATTTGATTTGGATATTGGGGATGCTTATAAGAAGCTCGTGGGTCCTTGTACGAAGCCCAAGAGGAGGCTATCCGAGGGTCCTTGCATTGTAAGCCCAAGAGGAGGCTATGGGAGGGACAATCCAGGGTCCTTGCATTGTAAGCCCAAGAGGAGGCTATGGGAGGGTCACTCGTTTGTACAAAGCCCAAGGGGAGGCATGGTATAGTTGGTTTGAGCTCTTAGAGCGATTTCACCGGGAAACCATACTCTATGTCCTAACCTAAACTAGTGGAGATTCTTTGCACGAAGCCCAATAGGAGGCTATGGGGAACCTAGTGTTGTACTAAGTTGAACAAGCACACATATCACACATATGAACAAGTACAAACAAATATGCACAAGTACATGAACAAATATGAACAGTTATATGAACAGTTATATATATGACAAAGTGTGTGTATATAATGGAGTTTATGAAGGAAATATACCTGTAAGCATAATCCATTTGCATACACGGGGGCTCGGGACTCATACTCGGGGAGAGGCCCATTTGAGTTTATTCAAAAGCTATGTAAACAGGTATTCCCAAAGGGCTTGGGACTTATACCTACATGGAGGCCCATGGTATTTTTGGGAAGATTTAAAGAAACCTTCATTTTTGGTTTGTTATTCAAAGTTAAAAAACAAACTGATCGAGGTATGTACAAACAAGTGTATGTACAAAAAAGGTGTACAATGAAATACCTAATTTCATGTACTGGAACGGGTATGTACAAAAGGGGCTTGGGACTTATACCTACATGGAGGCCCATGGTATATTGAAAAGTTTTGTTTCTTTGGAGTTTTGTTGCTTTGAAAATGATTTGAAAATTGTTTATTTTGAAGAAGTTTTATTGTTTAAAAAAAAAACAAACTGTACAAAAAGAAAAGAAATGGGACTTACACTCTCTAATATTCGAGAGGCCCCACTTCGTTTTGAAAATCAATTGATCAATTAAAAAGATTTAATCAAAAGTTTTCTTTGAGAATCAAAAAGAAATGGTTTATCGTTTTTGAAAAGAATCGTGATCGCTTGTTTTAAAACGATTTGAATTTGACAAAAGTCAACTTAATTAAGTTAAAACAAGTTTTAATGCTTAATTAAGACCTAAATGATTATGGTTTGATCACAAAAAAAAATTTACAAGTAATTAGGTTAAAAAATTAAATGAAAAAACAATATTTAAAGTATTAAAAATACTTAAATATAAGTCATTTTAAACCTAAATAAAAACATATTAAATAAATATTTTTTGATGATTTTTTTTGATATTGTCAAAATAGGTATATTAAATAAGAAGTGTGTAAAAAATGAAGAAAAAATAATGAATTTTGATTGGTTAAATTAATTGATGAAGTTTGTTAAAAAATGAAAGAAAACAAGTGGTAAAAAATTGGTTTTGTCTCCACTAGGGTTTGAACCCACGCCCTCTCTCTCACAACTCAAAACACTTGCCAACTGAGCTGCGCGCGCAGCTTGTAATATACATGCTTCTATTGAATTATATTTTAAACTTAGCATTTGAAATTTCCAAACCAAAACTGGCGCCAAGAACACACCTTCAACTGATTTTCAAAAATCTTCAAAACTGTGTTGTTTTGATTAATCAAAGGGTCTATCTCACTCGGTTTTTCACGAGGAACATGATGATGGCCTTTAATTTCATTTATTTTCACTCTAAGGGGGTCAATTTTCGCATGAACATGAAGAACCCTAAAACTGAATTTGATCGTGAAATCGTGTATGTGCAAGTTATGATGCAATTGATTGAGGGTTAATGATCCTCATGTGTGCAGAAATGAGATGGTATGTTCATATTTCATTTATGATGCGTGGAGAGTAGAGTTTGAAGTTCAAGTGTACTTACCTCAAAAACGGCCAAACTGAGAATTGGATTTTGATCTGGAGGTGTTACAGATGCTTTGTATCAATCTGAATAGCTTCTATGATGATTATGGAAGGTGTCTGGATGTCTGGAACAAGTTGAATTCATCTGAGCATAGTCATGGGACCCGATCTGCAGTTGCTTGGAGTGAGGATCGAATCTGATGATGGAGGTGTTTCAGGTCATGGATGATGATTGGTATAGCTCATATATGATATATGGAATGTGTTTGAAGCATTAGTTTGGACAGAAATGAGCTTGTGTGGATTTTGGCATGATAAGGCTCATTTGATGTTCATATGGAGGTTGAAAAGTGAATCTGAGTTTTGGGGTGATTTGGGGTGTGTGAGTGGTTCAAACACATCCCATATGATGTT
The DNA here is from genome assembly GCF_029867415.1 of Vicia villosa. Lineage (NCBI taxonomy): Eukaryota > Viridiplantae > Streptophyta > Magnoliopsida > Fabales > Fabaceae > Vicia > Vicia villosa. Next base: position 135,784,260 of record NC_081181.1, on the reverse strand, counting down.
TATGAGTTGTTAGAACCATCACTTTGGCCATAACTTCAATGATTTGGAGGTTGAGTTTTCTACCTCTTTGAAAACTATGAAACTTGTAATTCAAGAAAGAAGAGAGAAAACCTATAATTGTGAGGTTTTGGTGTGAATTGAAGAGTGATTTGCACCTCTATTTATAGGCCAAAGTTTCTGAATACAAAGCTCTTGCAAGTTGATCAAGAATGATGATTTGGCTTAAGAGATAAAATGGAATCTTTCACATTAAATGCAAATGGTTAAAAGTGACTTAACCATGGTTATTTCTCAAGCTTCCTATCCTCTTCCATTCTGATCTCAAATCAGAAAATATCTACCAATTATTGCTTCTATGCATCATTACTTGGATCATTTGGCAAATTGGTTCATAACTTAGTGAAAATGGCATGTAATTTCAAGTGAAAAGTTCACTAATGTCAAAATTCAAAACCATGGCTACACTCCATATTTTTTCATGCTCTTGGACATTTTGGAAAGCTCATATTACACACTTCAAAACCCTGGTTGAAAGTTTCTTCAAGATCCTTAAGGAAGTGGGTGAAAAAGATCCATGAACTTTGAGAAAAATGAAGTTTTAAGTGAAATTTTCATAAGATACCAACTTTGATGCTCCATATCTCTTAAATGGTTGATCTTATGAAAAAAAATTATATGTGACAAAGTTGTTCATTGGATCAAAATCTACAACTTTCATGTTGGAAGTTTTTTTCAGTTTGTAGGTGAAATTTTGAGAAATTCCCTTTCAAAGTTTGGAAAAAAACCATGAAAAACACTTAGAAATTTTTCTAAGTATGGAAAGTCAAACTTTGACTTTTTGATTCTTGATTGATTTTCTTGATTTTTCTTGATCAAATGACTTCATATATCATATATTGATGATTCAAAACTTCAAAAGTCATGGTTGACCAAAATTCCCAAAAGTCAAAGGTGTTCTTGTACAGTTGACTTTTTCAGACGAATCGCGTTTCTGGAGATTTCAAATGAAACAGGCTAATCTCACCAAATGAATGGTATGAATGGATCACATTGAAGCATTAGAGGATATTGAGCCATGGTTTGAGTTGTAGCACCATGTCCTGATTAAAAAGTCAGTGGTTCAGTGAATTAGGTCAAAAACCCTAATTGTCGACCTGATGAAATTGATGACTGTGGATCTTGAATTGAGATGTAATTTCCATTGTATATTGTCATAGGGATTATTTGAGGATGATTGAAACCTTTGATTGACTTCCTGGAGATTTTTAGGGTTTCCCAAATGTGATCCCTGATTTCAGTCCCTGATAGTTCAAAACCCTGATCTGAGGATTTGTCTGATCAATCTTTGTGCAGAAGATGTTATGAGCCAATGGATTAAGTCAAAATGGTGCACTTGAGGTCTTGATATCATGTCCCAAGTCATTAGATCAAATCCTGAGCAAAAGTCAGGAGTATGCTAACTTCAGTCAAAACCCTAATTCAGTCGATTCAGAGCCTTTGAGCTTGTTGAGATGGATTTTTTTAGGACCAAATGTTAATTGTTGATGAAGATGATTCATTTGAGATGAAGGGAGAACAAAACCCTAGTTGATTGTTACTTGTACTGATGAGTGGTTTCTTGATTAAACCCTGCTGAGCACAAGTAGCAAACACAAGCTATGCAATTTGTTAGAGATGCAAATGATGTATATGCAATGATATGAGGTGGTATCTTAGGTCAAAAATTGGGGTATGACAGATGCCCCTATTTAAGTTTCTTCAACCTGAGACATGAAGATTGAAAATCTTCGTTTTGATAGGGTGGAAGAGACTTAAATATCAGAAGACGCGAATTTTGGACCTAAGATACCAAAATTGCGAATGATGCAAGGATATCTTTACCGAGGGATATCAAGAACTGACTCCGCTGGGGAAAAGAGATCGGGAAGGATGCCTCAATCCGTTTTAGGAAGAGAATCCGTTTTCTTTCTTTTCGGGGAAGCAAGTGTACGCTTCGCCAGAGAATGTTAGCTTTGTAAGAAAAGCTTACCTATAGACATTATCGACTATCAGCTTGGGGATAGACTTGTTTAATAATGCGAAGGTGAAAGGTATGAAACTGTATTACCGACTACCAGCGTTGTGATAGACTTGACAAGGTAAAAGAGTTTCAAAGGTTTGGTTAATATTACCGACTATCAGCATGGTGATAGACATGTTTAATAATATAACCAGAACAAAAGGTTACCGACTACCAGCCTTGTGATAGCGGTTTTGAAGACATGATCAATTATCAGCCGAGTGATAAAATGATCCTGGAGACTTTGCTAGGGAAATTACTGGATATTCAGCCTTGTGAACAGTAATAAGGCCCTGATTGTCGAATGGTCTTCATGATTGATTTCCTTGAGAGAAAAAATTTTTTTTGGAAGAGATATAAGCTGCTCGGATGATGAGGCTATTGCTTATTGTCTGTTTTTCACGACTCTGTTTGGGGAATCGGAATTTGAATCTCTAGTAAAGACAAGGTTCTAACCAAGAATGAATTGGAAAGAGACAGTCAAACAAGACTTTGTACCCATGAGGAATGAACTCAACTGGGTATTTTCTCCTTTGTTTTGAGAGGAGAAACTAAAGAAACCTTCTTCCACGAGGAATGATCTCAGTGGGGAACTGGAGAAAGAATATGTTCTTTTCTGCTTATGGGTGACAACCTACTTGGAGAGATGACACGCCCATACTCCTTTTTTTTTCTTTCTTCTTTTTTCTTTCTCTTCCTTTTTCTTTTTTCTTTTTGGGATAGATATATCCTAAACAAGTGATTTTGAGGCAAACATTGAAAAATGCAAGAATGCATAAATGACGCAAATATGTATGAATGATGAATGTCATGAATGTAGCATGCATACTGACAATACTGACAGACAAAGAAGTATATACTGGAGAAGGACCAACGTCGCAATACAACCAGATACTTGGCAAATGTTCTTCAATACGGTGTAGATAACACAGGTGATGAATGGTGTTGCGTGCTTTAAACTTCTCTGGGGAAGATGAGCGTCTTTTCTTATTGAGAGGGAAGAACTTCTTCACTGGAGATGGAAAATCTTCGTCACTGAGGATAGGAGAGCTTCTTCACTGGGGATAGAAGAGCTTCTTCACTGGGGATAGAAGAGCTTCTTTACCTCGAGGGGTAATTGCTTCAAGAATTCTTTTTTGGGACAAGAATACCGTTGTCTCAACAATTTTTCAGGGAGAATCCTTTTGTTCATCCTATGGAGACGACTGCTGATGTTCCTTCCGTTGTTCACAACTCAAAGGAAAATTTCGCTTTTATTTTGAAAAAGAAAAGTGAAGTAAATTCATTTAAAACTTATTTTTCTTTTTTTTTTCAAAAACGAATAACACAATTAAAGCGTCATTTTGCAAGCTGAAAGAAATTAAAGATTGCAAACAAATGGGCACAAGGCTCAAATTTATTTAATAAGATGGAAATCAGCTAAAGGCGTGATTCCATGGAGTATTTACAAAAGTTGGAAATGGTAATTATGCGGAAAAGGCTACATTGAAAGCAATAACCACTATCCCCTTAACAACTTTGAGTTCCAACTGTGTTTGTCGCTTCAGATTGATAATGATTTGATCGAAGATCCTTTGATGGAAAAAGACTCCTCAGGTGACGAAGTACAGACTGATGCAGTTACTTTGTCATAAATCCCTAATTTTTGCCTAGATTGCCCTTTCAGGTTTTCAATCTACCAGGATGAATTTTTTTCTGTTTATTGTCTCTAATTTTTGCCTGGACCGCCCTTTCAGGTTTTCAGTCCACCGAGACGCTCATTTTTGCCTAAGTCGCCCTTTGCGGGTTTTCGACTTACCGAGCTGTTCTTTTGTATTTTTTTAGACAAAGTATTTCTTGACTGCATCAGCATTCACAGGATATGGGAGTTCATCACCATCCATGGTTGCAAGAGTCATGGCGCCGCCAGAAAATGTTCTTTGGACAACATACGGGCCTTCGTAATTAGGAGACCATTTGCCCCTAGAATCTGGTTGAAAAGACAAGATCTTTTTAAGCACGAGGTCACCTTCTCGAAATTCACGAGGTCGAACCTTTTTATTGAAGGCTTGTTTCATCCTTGCTTGGTATAACTGTCCATGGCATAGAGCAGTCATACGTTTTTCTTTGATTAAGTTCAACTGATCGTATCTGTTTTGACACCATTCAGCCTCTGATAACTTAGTCTCCATGAGGACTCTCATTGATGGGATTTCAACTTCTACGGGGAGCACAGCTTCCATGCCGTATACTAGAGAAAAAGGAGTTGCCCCTGTTGAAGTACGCACTGAAGTACGGTACCCATGTAAAGCAAATGGCAGCATTTCATGCCAGTCTTTGTAAGTGACGACCATTTTCTGGACGATCTTCTTAATGTTCTTGTTAGCAGCTTCAACAGCGCCGTTCATTTTTGGCCTGTAAGGAGAAGAGTTATGATGCTCAATCTTGAATTCCTCACACAATTCTTTCATCATTTTGTTGTTCAAGTTTGAACCATTGTCAGTAATGATCTTGCTGGGAATACCATATCGGCAAATGATGTTATTCTTAATAAACCTCACAACTACTTGTCTTGTAACATTGGCATAAGATGCTGCTTCGACCCATTTGGTGAAGTAATCAATTGCTACCAAGATGAAACGATGACCGTTTGAAGCTTTTGGTTCAATCATTCCAATCATGTCGATACCCCACATGGAGAAAGGCCACGGAGATGAGA